>NC_034590.1:27767359-27774434 GCF_900095145.1 Mus pahari | reverse complement strand
GTCTTTAATTTCTTTCTTTATTTCGTCCTTGACCAAGTTATCNTTGAGAAGAGTGTTGTTCAGTTTCCACATGAGTGTTGGCTTTCTATTGTTTATGCTGTTATTGAAGATCAGCCTTAGTCCGTGGCAGATCACTATTTTTGAGTCTCGTGGTATTCCAACACGTGGCATCTTTCTGCCTTTCTCTTTCGAATCTTTCAACTTTGGTGTTTGGTTTTATGTCTGTCTGGAGATCTTTATGCATTTCTCCCAGATGTACTTTCTAGTCACAGTTCAAGCTTTTCTCCAGGTGTGAAGGTTTTCAAAAGTATTACCTGATTTTCTCCCCTGCTCCAAGTTCTTCCACACTGCTATGGAAATCAGCATGAGCCTTCAGTTACTTTCCCTTCACCTTTCTATTTCCCCAACTAAGTAGACAATCTTATGGTCAGAAACATTCTAATTCCTTTATAACTATTTTTTGTATAAAGCTAGTCATATGTAGAGATAGTGTGACTTTATATGATAAAGTTACTGGGTCAATGAAAGTACATACAGATATTACATGCATGGCCATCACTTACTAACTCTAGAATGATCTGAACGATGACAAAAAAATACAGGAATTTTTTTTTAAGTAAAAAGAATACTGTTCCAATAATACTAATAATTTAGGCCACATTAAATGGGAAATGACTTTCTTGAGTAGCAACTTTTATATTTGTAGTGATCAGTAGATTTATTTATGTGAGAATAGTTATCCTTGTCAAACTTAATAGGAGAGGTTAAATGTTTGGTCCAATTTTCTTTCCCAGAAAAGTCTGTTCTGTCCATGTCTGTTTTGAAAACATAATTACCAGAAGATGAGAGGCCCAAATGCCCTGAAGTGAGTTCTTGGGAGTGGGTTTGACATTAAGATAAACATTTGCTGACCTTGCATAGGTCCAGTGAGTTAAGACAGTATCTTCATTGTGTGTTTGTGATTTTGTTCCTTGTACTGAAGCAGATACTGACATTTAAAGCAGGCCTTTATGGTTGAGCACTGGACCTGCTCCTTTCAGGTCTCCGGAGACAGTTGAGGGTACTGGGGAGAATGGCCAGGGACACAGGCTTATACATGCAACTGAACATCTTGGCTCCTAGTAGCTAATTTTAATTGAAGACTTTTCCCTCAGCAAGTAGCAGAATATGCCAGCAGATATGGACGAAGAGGAGATGCATTATCGTATATATCTTTTACATGCTTAGAAAGCTTATCTGGAATGGAGAAAAGTTTAGTTATAATGATGCTTTCATACCTGCAGTGAAATAGAAATCTCTGTTCTTGGGATATTGTGGGGGAATAAAGGCATAGAGGCCGGAATGAAATCGTGAGACTATTCTAAAAGCAAGCAGGTTAACTCCCAGTATCTTTGTCTCAAGCAAAGCAATAGTGGAGAGGCTTGGAAAGTCAGCTGAGCAGAGGGTGGACTACTTTCCAGAACTGCACTTATATTTTCTCGCTGTAAATATGACTCCGTGGTAAGCTTATGATATGGATTCCTCTTCTCTTCAGTGTTGCGAGTTATGTCTTACTTATTGAATTCCTATTGAGGTTGAAGTTGATTGTATATGCTTCATTACATATCAGCACATAGCTAATGGGATCAATTTTAATTGTATTTGTTTAGTTTTCCTTTAAAACCTTTTTTTTTCTCTTTTTGCAGTAAAGGAAATCGAACCTGTCGTATGGCATCTTGGTTGAGTATTCTGCCTCTGCTCTGCATATCCATCCTTCCTTTTATGTGTCTTGAGATAGGGTGCTGAGTTGGCCCGACTGGCCTTGCAATCAGTCTGCAGCTCAAGCTGGCCTTCCAGCCTTAATTACCTGAGTAGTTTCTATCCACCTATAGGCCTGATCCCCAAGACCCACATTAAAACTTCTTAATGATCCTCCCAGTGTAGACAAACTAATTATAATCAGCTATGGCAGCTATGTACGTTTTTCTCAGTTTGGCACATGAGGAGAAAGGTTCAGCAAAGGATGAATGGCAAATCACAGTTATGGAAAGTCTCAGTGAACCTTTCAAGATAGTAAAATGGTTTATTAATATTCCCATGTCTGTGAAGTGTCAGACACTGTCCCACCAGCTCAGAGCATAAAAATTAATAACGTTCTACATTTCTAGAGCTTAAATTCACATGAGGAAGATGGACTTCAAAGGGAGCCAGCAAGTGAATAACTACTGTGCCCTTCCAATTGATGAGTACTAGGCTGACAGGAGAAGCAGAGAGGTCTGGGTGAGTGAAGCCTGTAGACTTTAAATGCTTACAAAATGCCACCCAGAAGGGCAAGGCTTGAACATTGCCCACGGGATGTAAACGATAACACTCTGAGAAGTCCTATGTTCGGGTTTTCTGATTGAGACACGTGCTGAAAATGGACTTAGCATCTACAAGAATTGCAAGATGAGTAGGATGCAGAGTGAACAAAGGGAGAAGTGCCAGAAACTGAAGTCAGGAGAGAGGACTGACTGCTTTCCATCAGAGGGACTGAGAAATTCCATGCAGAGAAGTCAATTGTTTGATTTTTGTATTTGTTTTTCTCTTACAAGAAACAGATGAATTTATTAAAATAAAACAGACCTGAATATGAAATTGTTGACATGAAGGAAACTTTAAAAAGATAGCAAACTAAATATACTTAAAGTCTTCATCGAAATGAGGAAGGCATGTGCTCCATAGAAACAAATGCTGTTGATTTCTCTCTTCACAAGTATATAAATTTTGGCCCTTTAAGAAACAGATGAAAGACAGAGGATACAGATCAATGGCAAAACATTTGATTCCTGTGAGCTAGGTCCTAGGTTTGATCCTCAGCACTGAAGACCCAAAGAACATCTGTACAAATGGGTATTGTGAATTACATGCAATCAAAGACAAAAAGGGAATATTCATTTCCTCTTCAAATGACTCTTTTGTGGATCCTCCTTTATCCATGGAGTTAGTTCCACTACTTAGAACTATCAGGAATAAAATGTGATCAGTGTTTTCAGTGTGGTGCAGATATTTCTTATTTCACACATCCTGGCTTCAAGTGTACAAACAGTTTGCATGAGCTAATCCAATGACTTTCTTCTCTGTCTCTAGGTTGAATGTGATGAGTAATCTTATGGTCACTGAATATTTCTCCAGACTGGAATGCACATTCCAGTTTAAGGTTTTTTGGAGGTGTCCAATTCTGAAAGATGAAGGCGTGGGATAAAGATGTTTATCAACCAAAATGATAGTAGTAATGCTAAGAGCTACATAGATTTCTATACTGTACATACATTGTATAATTAATGTTATACTTTCATGTCTAGTGGATATGCTGCATTCTGCAATCCATATCCATGAGGTTTCAGGTTGTTTTCTTGAGCCATTAAAAAAGATTTCAGCATGCCATTCCTTGGTTCTTGCACTCCTCTTGCATACTCCCTTCCTTCCTTCTTTTCTTCTTTCCTTCTCTTTCCTTTTCTTTCCTTCTCTTTCCTTCTTTCCTTCTTTCTTTCTTCTTCCCTTCTTCCCTTCTTCCCTTCTTTCCTCCTTCTTTCCTTCCTTCCTTCCTTCCTTCCTTCCTTCCTTCCTTCCTTCCTTCCTTCCTTCCTTCCTTCCTTCCAGACCATGGTTTTAAAATGGAGCCTGGTGTTCATTATGTAACCCAAGCTGGACTAGAATTCACAGCACTCTCCTTCCTTCAGGCTCCCTCGTGCTGAGATTACAGGTGTATGCGAGCCTGTTGGCTTGGAACACTCCAATTGTGATGTGGATTAGGTCAGAAGGCTACTGCAGTCCGACCTAACAAGCCAACATTTTAAAACTCAGCCTTCCGTGTTTCATACTGACAAAAAGGAGCATAATATACACATTCAGTTCAAGAGTTAATCAGGCAAGGTTTTTCAATTTTTCATTTGAAGAACTTACCTTAATTTCTGTGCATGCATCATTAGCATCTCAGTTTGCTGTGTTCAGTTGCATGAAGGGAGGTAGAACTGTGTTAGTTAACAAGAGGATTTACAAATTTCTTGTATATTGCCCCAAATACCTGGTATTTTATGTCCCTGTCCCAATTTCTTTCTTCACACTAGAAGAAGATAGGTGTTGAAGACACAGTTGATGCTGTAACATTTTTTACTTTTTACAGTCTTTTTACTCAGACCCACTGACATTTTTTTTCAGTTGTAGAAAATACTCAGGGGTCTTTGATTTATTTTTCAAATATATGCATTAAAAGGTGGAGGATGTTCACTGCTTTCTGTGTTATCTAATGTTTAAAAAACTGAAATATCAATCAAAGCTCTCTTCTATCACCAGGCCACCTTATTACCCAAGCAGTAGAAGGAGCCTCAGCTCTCCCAGCCTTTCTGCCATCTGCATACATACACCTATCCAATGAAGTCTACAAAAGAGTGAAGTTTTGTTCTGTGTGCAGCTTTGGTGACTGATAACTAAGCAACATGTTTCTTTTCCCCATTTACTCTCAAACTTTGAAACTTAAATTTAGGAATCTCAATTTCCCAACCATGTTAGCAGAGGCAGGAGTCACAGCCCTCCTGAGAGGGTTGTTTTCAGCGTGAAAAGAAGACATTAGGGACACATCAGGAAAGGCTTTTGTTATTGATTTTTTAGAAAACAATCATTAAGATGGGCATTAAAATTACATCAATTTACTGGAATTGCTGTGGCATGGTTTACTCCTGTACAGGCTGAAATTTTAAATGAAGAATTCAGAGACAATGTGTATAGAATCTCCTACAGCCCAGGCTCTTATCCATTCTATCTAAAATATAATGGGGTGTGTGTATAATTGACTTCAGTAAACACATTTTTATTTGTAACCTAGTCTGAAAACTTAGAATGTTCAAAGAATTTTCCCTAGTTTAGTAAGGGAATCAAATCATTTTTTTCAGTATCTTTGTGTGATTAGAAATTGTTAAAAACTCCTTTAAAGAAGTGAAGATAGGAGTTGAGAAGATGGCTTAGGCAATAAAATATCTGCTGGGCAAGCACATGAACCTGATTTCAGATCTGTAGAACACACATAAAAACCAGATGTGGTGCTGCACACTTGTAACCAGAGCACTGTGCAGAAGCAGGTGGATCTCTAGAGCTCCCAAGTCAGCCAAACTAGCCAATTGTTGACCTCTGGGCTCAGTGAGACTGTCTTAGAAAAATAAGTGGAAATGTATATATATATATATATATATATATATATATATATATATATATATATATATATTACAAATGTACACAAAGGCTTTATAAACTGAAAACCATTATATATTCTTTTTTTTTTTAAAGATTTATTTATTTATTATATGTAAGTACACTGCAGCTATCTTCAGACACTCCAGAAGAGGGCGTCAGATCTTGTCACGGATGGTTATGAGCCACCATGTGGTTGCTGGGATTTGAACTCCAGACCTTCGGAAGAGCAGTCGGGTGCTCTTACCCACTGAGCCATCTCACCAGCCCCTATATATTCTTTTCTAAACATTTACTGATGGCCAAAGGGAACTCAGATACCAGCTCACACTGTATACTTGCCATACTGTACAGAAAACCAATTCAATAGTCTTAAGTAAAAAATACGGCTTCCAATTTCATAGTGTCTTGAAAGGCTTATACTTATATGTTTATGTAACTCAAATCTCTTTTCGTTGATATACTTTCAAATTTCAGATCAGAACAATCTTGCTAAACACTGGTGTTCAAACATGGAAAGCAGTAAAAGAAGAGAGATGTTAACTGTGGGCAAGGGCAATGAAGGTGAAATATGAATACAGATGGCTGTACAGATGGATTAAGTTGTAATCCCAGTGTTCAGGATATAGAAAAAAGGAAGAAAGTTGAGGCTAGTCTGAGTTCCATTGTGAGACTCTTTCAAGTTTTAACAATGGAATATGGGCTGATGACTTACCTAGTTATAAATAACCCAATATCTTCCTTCATCTTATGTCATCTTTCCTGCTAACAGTATCCTTTGAAAAGGGAACCCCACTCTATGATGAGAATTTTCACATCCTGGGGGGGTCACTTACTCCAGGAATGAATATATATATATATATATATATATATATATATATATATATTGAATATATATTCATATATATATACTATTTTAAATGGATGGTGTTGCTTATTCATGAACAAATCTGATTGTGTATTCTTTTTTCCCTTGCTTACTATCATCATAAAATAATTTCCACTGATCTTAAGGACAAAGAGCAAGGAGAAATGTTTTCTTGCAGACCAAAGTCATAACAATGCTCTTGGGCAAATGGAAATGGATTGAGATAACAAAAACATTTTTTTACTACTGTAGGCATATCTAGCAATATATGTCTGTGTTAAATTTTAGGTATATTTTCTGTGATGAACCTTTGATATATCTTTTTTTAAAAAGATTTAATTATTTATTATATGTAAGTACACCATAGCTGTCTTCAGACAGTCCAGAGAGGGCATCAGATCTTGTTAAGGATGGTTATGAATAACCATGTGGTTGCTGGGATTTGAACTCCGGACCTTTGGAAGAGCAGTCAGGTGCTCTTACCCACTGAGCCATCTCACCAGCCCCTGATATATCTTTATATACTTTCTTTGTATACTTTTTATTCAGAGGGTATATATGTTTAAATTTAATAACATTTCCACCACAAAAAGAAGATTCAGGGGCCACATTCCCACATTCTGTAAAGACAGAACAATTATAATTAGGTAACAGTGGGCAAAAAGAATGCAGGACATGGAGATATTTGTGATTCACAGAAAGGCTATAGGCAGCAATTCGTAGAGAATAGATTTCAAGGTAATGGAAAACTAATGGCTCAGAATTTGCTTTGTTTACTCAAAGGCAGAAACAACCTAAAATTCAATTAAAGATGTAAAAAGCAACAAAATCCTGAATGTCACGAGCAAAAAGACCCAATCTCAAGTACAATTATTCTCCACTGAGTTCAGAATCATTGCTTTTTCCTAAAGGGAAAGAAAATAAGACTGATATTGAAATTTAAATGTCGGAGGGACCCGCATCTGGACCCGATCGACCTGCGCCTTTCCTGCCCAGGAGGGG
>NC_034590.1:27756537-27767348 GCF_900095145.1 Mus pahari | reverse complement strand
CAGTGGGAATAGAGGTTCCATGGTCTTCCAAACTCCATATGACCTAGCACAAGGCAAGGCCTGGGCCAAGTAGTGGGAGTGGGTGGGTAGGGGGACAGAGGTGGGGGGAGGGGTATGGGAAACTTTCGGGATAGCATTTGAAATGTAAATAAAGAAAATAATAATAAAAAAAAAAAGATTACAATCGTGGCAGTAGACATAAATATGTTCTGTGTTTAATTTGTAAGACCAATAAAATTTATAATGTCTAAGGAGAAAAAAAAAAAAAAAAGAAATTTAAATGTCAACTCCATTACAAATAGTTAGGCAGAGTGAGTGCAAACACATAATGTCAACATAGTATGAATGTAGCATGTCCATACAAAATGGATGCGCTAGGCATTTACAGATAGCAGAAGTAACAAGGAAAGCTCAAGGCAGGGTTCCGGAATCACCCTGGGAAAAGGAAATTGAATAGATTTAGGGAGGGTGGTGTTGGGAACTGGAGCTATCAGGCAGAGGTGGGGAGGGATGGAGGGAGGTACTACTGGAAGAGAAAACTGTTGAAACTGGGGGCATTTTGGGAGTGATGTGGTGGATCTAGTGTATTCAAAATTCTCTGGAATCTACAAGGGTGACCTTAGGGAATATTCCTGGTAATGGGGATACAGAGCCTGAACCTGCCATCTTCTGAAACCAGGAAAGTGGTGACACAGTAGACAGGATGTGATATATGGGAGAAGAATAAAGTTAAAAACAAAACTCACTTTGGATATTAGCCAAATAGTTCAGAATACCCACGATAAAACTCACAGACTGTTGGTAGCCCAACAAGAAGGAAGGACCAAGTGTGGATACCTCAAACCCACTTAAAAGGAAAGAACATAATGAACATGGGAGGCAGAGGGACAGAGGGAGCTGGGTGGGAAAGGGAGGAGGGAGGGGAAGAGTAGGGTGGGATTAGGTATGGGGGGAAAGCCAGGAGAGAAGCTCAGAGGGCCAGGAGAAGGAATCTAAATATGTAGCTGCAGTGTGTGTGTGTGTGGGGTGGCGTAGAGGCTGGGGGCTGGGAGATGGGGGTGGGTGGGATGTAGAGGGCAGAGGGAACCTCTGGAAAAACCCAGAGACCTGGGATGTGAGAGGCTACCAGGACTCAATGGGGGATGGCATTAGCTGAAATGCCCAACAGTGGGGAGATTGAACTTGAAGAGACATGGTCACCAGTTGAGGCAGGAGGCCACCCACCCATCTTCAAAAATTTTGACCAAGAATTGTTCCTGTCTAAAGGAAATGCAGGGACAAAAATGGAGCAGAGACTCAAAGAAAGGCCATGTAGTGACAGGCCCAACTGGGATCCATCCCATGTGTGCACACCAAACCTTGACACTATTTCTGATGCCATATTGTGCTTGCAGACAAGATCCTAGCATGGCTGTCCTCTGAGAGGCTCTACTAGCAGCCGACTGAGACAAATGCAGATACTTACAGTCAGTCGTTGAGGTAGGGGACCCCTATGGATATAGGGGAAAGGACTGAAGGAGCTGAGGAGGATTGTAACTCCATGGGAAGAACAACAGTGTCAACTAACTCAGATCCCCCAGGGCTTCCAGAGACTAAGCCAAAAACCAAGGCACTTACATGGCCTGTTTCATAGCCCTGGGCACGTATGGAGCAGAGGACTGCCTTGTCTTGCCTCAGTGGAAGGGGATGTGCCTAATTTTGTGGAAACTTTATGCCCCAGGGAAGAGGAATACTGGCAGGGTGAGGTGGGATTAGGTGGGGGAAGCACCCCCCCCAGAAGTGGGGGGTGAAAGGGTGAAGAACTTGGGAATGTGGGACCAGGAAGGGGTGAAACTTTTGGAATGTAAATATATAAAATAATTTAATCATCATCATCATCATCATAATCATCATCATCATCATCATCATCATCAAACCTCTCCCACTTTTCTAAAATGTCACGGAAACCCACTACTGTAGAAGCTACTTAAATATACTGTAAACGTATATAAAAAGAATCAAAGTAGAGTTATTTTAGTAATGTCTCTAAGACCCCAGAGGCTAGCAAATTAAAAAAATCGCAGTCCCAGGAGTGGGTTACTTCGTATGGTATTGTTGGCCAATAAACTCCCAAAGGCCTTTCCAATATTATGGACTACTCCTGCTTCTCTTGGTTACACTCCAGAAATTGATGGTAAGAGCCTCTTGCTGAATGTACCACTTGCTTGAGTCATAGAACATGAAGAAATGAAATTGGAACTAACCAGGAAGTTACGACCCTATTGACTAGCATTCAAAATGCTGGAATGTATTAAACAGGCTGCTGGAGGGGAAAGCGATCATCGATCTTCCCCACATTCATACTTAATTTGTTGACTTTACTGCCACAGCCCCGTAAGCCAACGTAAATCCTGGGACGCTGATAATCCCAGCACGTGTTTCATAATTCAGGATTGCTTTAGGAACCATCAGTCTTTTTTTGTGCTTCCATATGAAGTTTATGATTGTTTTATTTCAATTTCTGTGAAGAATTCAATTTCGGTGTTGGAATATTGGATCTGTAGGCTGCTTTTGGTTGGATGAACATTTTCAACCTCCTGACTGCAGCGGGACCATGGACCCTAGCATGGCCCTCCAGGGAAGCACAGACCATAGAGGTCTTTTGAGGAGGTCCAGTCCAGAAAAATAAACCACTCTTTAGACACTGCTCAGAGCCAGGACAATCGCGGGGTTGGGCAGCACGATGGGGGGTGGTGGTGGGGTGGCTGGTGTGCCTGCAACTCAGTGCTTAGGTGGTGATTCTGGGGTGGCGGGACGTGGTGGGGGGGGTGGGGGTGGGGAGGGCTGAGTCTGCACAAGCCCAAGGCTGCTGCATGGAGCAGGACCTACAGGGTCCTACTCAGGTCTGACCCGTAGGTCCTACTCAGATACATTTCCCCCAGTCAACGGAAGTCTTTCAAACCTGTCACCGTTGCTGTCGTGTCTTAGTTCTGCATCTCTCCATGACTCATATCGATCCATTCCTAAGTCTCCATCACATATTGGTTCGTTGTAGAGGCATTGGAGACTGCAGTGTTACATAGCATCCTTTTTTTTTTTTTTTTTTTTTTTGTCCAAATAGCTTTCCATGCAAATGTTCATTGCAATGAATCATTGTTCTGATTCAAAGTTCCTGGTTTCTGAAGCACCATAAATACTGGGCCATTGCCGAGACTCCTTGGATAACCTGCTGTTGCCCAGAGTCACGGTGATCTTGGGGGTAGGTTCTGCGTGAGCTCCTTTCTGCTACACACCTCCCCACCCTTGTTGTTGGTGCTCTGAAACTCTCTGGGCTCGGCCTTTGTGCTTGTAGCCTATTGCTGCAATTTACATCTCTCAGCAGGGCCAGCCATACAGGGCTGGCCAATGGAGGTACGCCCAGTTCTATTCAGTAATGACATGTTTCCTAAGGAGCTTCAGGCCGCTGCACACCACCCTGTCCTTGGTGCCGGCCGCCCCAAGACTTATCAAGCATGACCTTTGTGTTTGCAGCCTCTGGCTGAGATGTGGCTGGGAAGGGTATAGATTCATCATTCTCCCTCACATCCAGCTCTCTTCTGACATCTTTCTTTCCAGGCTTGTGAGTCCAGTTTTGCTTTTTTATTTTTTTAGTTCTTCTGGAGCTACTGCTTGCTTTGCAGACTTTTCCCCCCGCTGCAGCTGCATGACCCTTTGGAGCCTCCAAGGGTCTCAGACTCTTTAGAGCTCCACTGGCAGCTTTGACCATCTTTATTTTCATTCATGAGCTTTTTTTTTTTTTTTTTTTTAATTTTCCTGTTTGTTTAATTTTGAATTTTATTTCAGTTTGGCTTTTCCTTTTTTACAGTTTAGGATACAGTATTTATTTTCTGTTCATTAAGAAGCCAGCACTGTGATATGTGATGTAGCTATATTGTTGACAGGTTTCATTTTTATCTTCATTATTTTCCCCTTTTTTTGGAAAATATTTTTTATTAGATATTTTCTTCATTTACATTTCAAATGCTATCCTGAATGTCCCCTATACCCTCCCCCTACCCTGATCCCCAACCCACCCACTCCCACTTCCTGGCCCTGGCATCCCCTGTACTGGGGCATATAATCTTTGCAAGACCTCTCCTCCCATTGATGGCCTTGCTTTCCTAATTTTATTCAACTGCTTGAGTCACCATGATCTTTACTGGGACTCACACTCTCTTCAAGGTTCTTAAATATATTTGTAATTGCAATTTCTAAGCTTTTGTTTGGTGCTTCAGCAAAGTTGCTTTTCTCTCACTTGTTACCATAGGGGGTGTTCACTTCTGGAGAGATGTTGTCTTGGTTGATCCTATTTATATTTTTTGCACTGGGATCTAGGCATCTAGAGTGATGGTGTCTGTGATGTTTCTTGATGCAGCTTTCTAATCTCTCCTTTATTGAGGGGGTGTTCACTTCTTTGTCGGCTTAGCTTTTAAAAACCTACTTTTAATAAGGGTTCTCATAGGCTTCCACCTCACTTCTAGCCCACCATCCAAAGTTAGGAGAGAAATGATGATGAATAGGACAAGGGGATGTGGACCTGTTTAGAAGTAGTTCCTTGGGGAGAGTCCAGTCTCCATTTGTCAGGATACCAGCAGATCAGCTCAGTAGTGTCAGGATACCAATCAGGAATCAGCAGTGGTGGTACAATCTAGCAGAAATATCCAGGACTCTGCCAAATCGATACAAGTCAGTGGGAACCCCTAGAACCATCCCAGACACCAGGAAAAGTTCTCTGCCTTGTCTCTCAATGAACCGAATACCAGCGAAGATGCAAGACCAACAAAGCATTGCAAAGGAAGCTGGTCAACCCCTCACCAAACCTTGACATATCATGGGAATGATGCCTGGTTTTCTGCCTTGGAGACACTCTGGATTTTGGAGATAAGACTTCAATTAGTCTCATATCTGAAGTTCTGGCTGTAGCTCTGGGTTCAGCCTCTAAGCAGTCTCAGATCTGTGAAGTGGGTGTGGTAGGTGATAGGGTAGCAGAAAGGGAAAGGAGAGTGGCTCTGGAGTTCTTTTAAGCAGGATTTGGGGTTTGATTATACAAAAGCCCAAAGAGTCGGTTACAGGGATACAATGGCTCTAATCGAGAATGGTAGCAAGTTCAAAGAAGATATAGGTTAGGCGGGAGAAATGGGCTGAGGCAGGTAGGTAGCTGTAAGTGTACTCTGGTGGAGCTTGGGATGGAGGAGGAAACTGAGGAAGAGGAAGGCATAGATTGTTTACCTGGGTCTCAGTCAAAGGAGGCAGCTCAGCTATGGGGAGCTCTCTGGTAGAAAGTAGTTCTGCATGTTGGCAGGGAATCACAAAGGAATAAAGATGCGCTGTGAAGAATGGCTGAAGAGGATGCTGTAGAAAATCTAGGGAACGTCCTGGATCCACATAAGGAGGCTGTCTTGCTGCTCTTCTGAAGTTAACTCTCTGGTCTCACTCTGGAGATGAATTTCTGGCATTAGATGGCATGTGCTCATGCTCATATGCTGCAGTACTAGGAATGTTAACAGAGTTCACCTTAGTAATGTACCGTGTTCAGCCTTTGAGAGTACTCAAAAATGTACAAGTACGTGAGATAGTGATTACATCATAAAAGTAGATGTCAATTTCTGCATTCTATAAAGATGTTTGTTACAACCGAGAAGGGAAAAGGAACATACAGTGTAAAAATTTAGCAATTTCTCTAAAAGATTAAAACTAAAGAAAACTAACCCCTAAAGAAAAAACATTAAAACCATAAATTGGTCACCATTTGGTAATGATTTTATTTTCTCAAATTGCATTTGATTTATTTTTAAAATATAATGGCAATCCCAAATACTTTAAAAAAATGAAATCTAGTATTCTACCAAGCTGAATATTTTCTGAATGTGTTTTTCCAAAGTTACCCAAGTGGCATGTGAAAGATCAAACTTTGTAGTTCCTAATGAAAACACTTCAGAAAAGATTACAAAATCTAAACAAGCAACTGCTTGTGGATGGTTGAATTGCACACAAAAGAACTGCTCTATTGTAATCTAAAGATAAATTCAGTGGATTGTTAACAGAGTATAGAATACACTGCAATTTCATGGCATTTTAAGGATTTAGACTTTATAGGAACAATTTCATGGGGATCCATGACCTCTTGTGGCTGAGCTCATCATACAGAAGTGAAAGACCCTGATACCTAAGAAGAGAAATAGACCAGCAGCTAATTTTGGTTGGCAACTGAACGACCTCTTTCTCAGTGTTTAGAAAAGTCAAGAACTCTTAAATATCATGTTTAGTTAGGAAGAAATGTTGGGAAATCTGTTGTATAACATAGTAAATGACTGTCTTGATAGTATTAAAAAAGTACTGAGAAGTGGACAGCTATTGTCACAAAATGATCATTAGATGAGATAATGAAAAAGTTAATCAGTTAGATTTTGTCTTTCCACATATATACCATATATATAAAGTCATGTTACACATAATTTTATCTATTAATTGGATAACATTGTTAAGTGATTTGAGCTAATTGAAATTTATAGGATACTCCATATGAAAATAGCACAGTGTAAATTTTAATAAAATCCACATGAACATTTATTGTAACAAAATACATATTAGTCAATGTCATATATTTTCAGGACTTTAAAAGAAATAATTCTATGAAATGAATTCTATGGCTGTTACATAAGCAACCAACAATATAGTATATATTTTTAACATTTTTGTACTTGTATATTGGATATATTTTTGGATGTAAGATTCTATTTTTTAATTTACAAAAATATAACATAGAAACACCTCAAGAATAGTTTAAGTGCAATATTTCATTTGTGAGCTTGCTTCTAGCACTTAGAATAAAGTAATGATGCTAATAATCTTCAACAAACCACTAAGTATTTTCTTACTCATCTTATTATTGATGGGCTTTGAATGGCTTTGCTGATCTTGCCTATTCAGATCTTTATAGATCTTGTGTTCCAGACAAATCTTAAGCTTATGATTCTTCTGTCTCAGCAAGGATTCCACTTTCAATAGTTTTCAAGATGTCTTTAGTTTGAAAATTTAAGAAAATGGTTCTCACAATTGACAGTATTTGCTTTGAAAAAATAACTGGCTTATCTTGATATTTGTCCACATTTTTCTTCCTTTTTTAAAAAAAATTAGATATTTTCTTTATTTACATTTCAAATGCTTTCCTGAAAGTTCCCTATACCCCCCCCCCGCCCCTGCTCCCCTACCCACCCACTCCCACTTCTAGGTCCTGGTATTCCCCTGTGCTGGGTCATATAAAGTTTACAAGACCAAGGGACCTCTCTTCCCAATGATGGCCAAATAGGCCATCTTCTGCTACATATGCAGCTAGAGACTCGAGCTCAGGGGGTTCTGGTTAGTTCATATTGTTGTTCAACTTACAGGGTTGCAGCCCTCTTCAGCTCCTTGGGTACTTTCTCTAGCTCCTCCATTGGGGACCCTGTGTTCCATCCAATAGCTGACTGTGAGCATCCACTTCTGTGTTTGCCAGGCTCTGGCATAGCCTCACAAGAGGCCTCTATATCAGGGTCCCTTCAGCAGAATCTTGCTGGCATGTGCATTAATATCTGGGTTTGGTGGCTGATGAAGGGATGGATCCCCGGATGGGATCAAGGAGTGGGAGTGGGAGTGGGATCAAGGAGGGGAGGAGGGGCGGAGGGTGGGTATAGGGAACTTTTGGGATAGCTTTCGAAGTGTAATTAAAGAAAATATCTAATAAAAAAAAGAAATGCTTTCTCCTACAAATGGGAACAGAGATGCAGTGAAGAGACCCACAGTCAGATATTACATACACACAAACATACACACAGATGGACCCACAGACACACAGACACAAACACACACACACACACACACACACACACACACACACACACACACACACACACACGGGGGTAGGGAGGAGGGAGATGGGGAGGAGGCAGTGTGGAGAGTAAATGGGATGTCTCTATCAAATTTCTCTCCTCACACCTCAGGGAATCCTGCAAAAAAGGAGGCAGAAAGAGTGTAAGAGCCAGAGGGTATGGAGGACACCAGGAGAACAAGGCCCTCTAAATCAACCAAGCAAGGCACATAAAGTCACAGAGACTGAAGCAGCAAGCGTAGGGCCTGCACCAGATCCTTGATGTATATATTATAGGTGTCAGCTTAGTATTTTTATGGGACTCCTGAGTGTGTGAACGAGTGGATCTCTGATTCCTATGCCTGTTCTTGGGGCTCTCTTCTTTCTGTTGGGTTGCTTGTCCAGCCTAGATATGATGGGTTTTGTTTTATATTATCTTTTTTTTTCTTTTATTGGATATTTTCTTTATTTACATTTCAAATGTTTTCCTCTTTCCCGATTTCCCTTCCTGAAACCCTCTATCCCATCTTCCCTCTGCCTGCTCCTATGATGGTGTTCCCCACTCACCGTCCCACCCACTCTGCCTTCCCGGCTTGGCATTTCCCTACGTGAGGGCATTGAGCCTTCACAGGACCAAGGGCCTCTCCTCCTATTGACTGTCAAGGCCATCCTCTGCTACATATGCAGCTGGAGCCATGGGTTGCTTGGTGTACTCTTTGGTTTGTGGTTTAGTCCCTGGGAACTCTGGGTGTTGTGAGAGCCAGCATTCCAGGTCTGCTCCGGGTACAGTTTCAGACCACAAGGAACCTGTGCACTGTCAAGGTTGGGGTCCCAGTTACTCTGAGTGTTGGGGCAGCTGTTGTGGTCTCTTCACCTGTGATCCTGGGTGTTGTGGGACTGGGTACGGAGCCAGTGCCCAAGGTCTGCTCAGGGCACAGTTTCAGACTGGAAGGCTTGTTTTATATTATTATATTACATTTCATTATTTTTCCTTAGAAGTCTGTTTGTTTTCTAAAAAGAGACAGAAAGGCATGAATTCGGATAGAATGGGAGGTGGGCAGTAACTGTAGGAGTAGAGAGGGGAAACTGTAATCAGGATATATTATATGAGGAAAGAAAACCTTTTCAATCAAAGGACAAAATATGTAAGAATAATACATACATAAGGAGAATAGATTTGAAAATACTAAGTTGTTGCTTTATGAATAAAACAGTAAGTCAGAGACAGAGGGCCGGTGCTGTAAGTCAGTGGTACAACCCTTTCCTGACATGTACAAAGTTGTAGGTTTCATTCTCAATGTCACGCAGAGGGGATCACATACTGTCATTTTATCCAGACAACTTTTGTAAATCTCGTCAGTCATTTTGACATTCTAACACAGCAAGCACTAATTAATATTGGGTTTTACAAGCACCAGTGATATTTAATTTTGCAATACACTGATGATTTAAGAATTTGAAAAACTCACAAGGAAACAAACAAACAAAAAGCCCAAGCCCCAAACTGAAACAAACAAACAAACAAATCTTCAAAGCCTGTGATTTCATGGCTTCTAAACTGGTGATACTGTCTAATTCGGAGTTCCTAAAAACTGTTAGTGTTTATCACATTAACACAGAAAGGCTACATTTGTGTACGTGCCTGCTTTTAAGATGTTGCATTTAAAGTTTAATGCTTTAAGCAGGAAAACGTTGGTGATTCATATGAAGGAATTTCTGCTGGCTAGCAGCAAACAACTTGTTAAGCTGACATCCACTGAGCATTGAGAGACAGATTTTTATTCAATCTCCTTTAACTCTTACAGAAGCTCTGCAAATTTTGTGGGGATTATTTTTGAATGCCTCTGCAAAAACCCACTTTCCACTCAACATGCTTGCTTTACCTTGGATCATGTTTGGCTTCAGGCAATCAAGTCAATTCTTTCCATAATTCAAAACCCATTGTCCGTCACATCATCATGACAAGTTATAAAAATGAAATAACTTTTCAAGAGATTTACCTTACATATGTTGGTATCCATCGAGATCAGAATCCACAGAGGACATCAGAGCCCTGGAACTGGAGATTCAGGCATTTGTGAGCAGTAGGACTTGCATTTTGGGAACTAAAATCTTGTCCTCTGAAAGACTAGCAAATCCTATTATGCACTGAACCCTCACCTCTCCAACCCCAAACTGAGAGATTCTTAATTTTGTTAGTGTTAAAAAGAGATGCAGTGCCAGACCTTCCTACGAATCTGAAGAAGATAAACGAACATGGTATTTGAAGTGTTTTAAATATTAGAAATAACTGTTTACATACACTTGGAACTCAAACTCATCAAAAAATAAGTTCTTTTTACTATGATTTAAACCTGGTTATGTTAGTAAATTTCTCTTCAGTTATGACAAAATATCTGGAAGATGAAATTTAGGGAAAGAAAGGTTTAATCTGGGCAATCATTTAAGAGGGTACAGTTGTGACAGGTACATTGTGGTGGATTCAGGCTATAGCTTAGGGAGTATGAGGATGCTTGCTTTCATAAAGGATGCATTAATTTTATAGGCCTTTATTATGCTAAACACGTGTGGGTTTTTGGGGTATATGTTGTGTGATTTTTGTTTGTCTCAAATTTAAATGACTTCTACGAAACTATGGTAAGCTTTAGTGGAACGCTTTAGTTCACCCGACGTTTGAGAACTTTTCTGTTACATTTCACTCCTAGCATTTTTCATTAGTACGTTCACAGTCTCCAAAATAAAAGTTGTACTCTTAATGGGAAAGCATTAGAGGAGGATAGCAAAGAGACTATGGCAACAAAATGTGGTGATCCTTACCTGTGCACCAGAAATGTAAAAGAACTGAATCTAAGAGTCTTCACAATAAAACCACGTGTGCTTATATGAAATGGTAGAGATGTTAAGTGAATAGATTCAGGTAATGACTTCTTCTTCTTTTTTTTTTATT
>NC_034590.1:27749710-27752172 GCF_900095145.1 Mus pahari | reverse complement strand
TTTCTCTCCAATAAATGAATGAATAAATGAACTTTACATTCCAATCACATCTTCCCTTCCTTCTTCTCCCAGCCACTTCCTCTCATCTTTTGCCTTCTCATCACCCTCCCTTTCTCCTGAGAGAAGGAAAGGTCTTCTAATGTATACAGACTAGGCTTGCCATACCAAGTTGCAGTAGGTACATCCTCTCCCATTAAGCCTAAACAGGGCATCCCAGTTAGGGGAAAGGGACCCAAAGGCAGGCAACAGAGTCAGAGACAGCCCCTCCTCCTGCTGTTAGAGGTCCCACATGAATACCAAGCTACACATCTGTTCCATATGTGTAGGGGGCCTAGGACTATCCCATTCATGCTCTCTGATTGGTGGTTCAGTCTCTGGAACCTCTATGGGCCCAGGTTAGATCACTCTGTAGTTTTTCTTGTGTTTTCCTTGACCTCTCAGGCTCCTTCAATCCTGTCTCCCCCTCTTCCACAAGATTCCCTGAGCTCTACCTAATGTTGGCAGTGGGTCTTTGCATCTCTTTCTATCAGCTGCTGGGTGAAGCCTCTCAGGTGACAGTTATGTTAAGTTCTTGTCTGCAAGTATAGCAGAGTATCAGTAATAGCATCTGCAGAGAGCACTCTCATAAACATCATCTGTCAATAAAAAGCTGATGGTCAATGAGTTGAGGCAGGAAAAAGGAAAAAGGAGGTGGGACAGTGGCCGGAAGAGAGAGGATTCTGGGAGATAGTAAGAGATAAAAGAGAGATGTGGGGAGAGGGGAGGTGGGGACTTAAAGAGATGTAACCAACCACATGGTAGACATAGAATGGTTTAACTGTGTTAAATAAGTTCTGAGCTAGTCAGGGAATGTGCCAAAGCTTATGACCTAAGCATTTAATAATAACTAATTAGTCTAGAGTATTGGTGAGAGCTAAGTGACTGGAAGGAAAAAGAGATTTAATAGTTACTTTTACAAGTGTCAGGGATGGGTTCTCTCATGGGATGGGTCTCATGTTGGGCCAGTCATTGGTTGAACAGTCCCTAGATTCCTTCTCCAGCTTTGTCCTGCACAACTTGTAGGTAGGAGAAATTGTGGTTCTAAGGTTTTGAGGCTGGGTTGATGTCCGCATCTTTCAGTGGAAGTCTTGCCTGGTTATAGTTAGTGGCTGTTTCATGTTCTGTATCCCCAGAGTCTTAGTTAGGTTCACCCTCACAGATTCTGGGATTGAGTGACTTTCTCTTTCTCCCTTTCTCTCTCTCTCTTTCTCTCTTTCTTTCTTTTTCTCTCTCTTCCCCCCCTCTCTCTCCTTTTTAATCATTTATATTTCAAATGATATCCCCCTTCCCAGTTACCTCTCCATAACCCCCGGCCTCCCCCTTCCCCCCCATTTGCCTCTGTGAGGGTACTCCTCTACCAATTCACACATTCCTGCCTCACTGCTCTAGTCCCCTACTTGGGAACTAAGGACCTCCCCTCCCATTGATGTCAGATAAGGCCATCCTCTGCTACATATGTATTTGGATCCATGGATCCCTTCATGTACACTCTTTGGTTGGTGGTTTAGTCTCTGGGAACTCTGGGTGGTTTGGTTAGTTGATATTGTTCTTCCTATGGGAGTGTAATCCCCTTCAGCTCCTTCAGCCCTTCCCCTAGCTCTTCCTTTAGGGTCCCCAGACTCAGTCCGATGGTTGTCTGTGAGTATCTGCATCTGTATTATTCAGGTGCTGGTAGAACCACTCAGGGAACAGTCATATGTTGCGGTAAATTTCTCCAACCCAATTATGCCCCAGCAATGAAAACACAGCACAATTAATATGATTATGTGCTGTGCGCCTACATTGGGCAGATCTACTTCTACACTACCATCTTCCACATCTATGAGACCCCTTAGAACTTGCAATTTCTCCAGGCCAAGTGCTTCTGCTCTGTTATTCTTCTTCCTCCTCTGTGTCCTCTCCCTCTTTCTTTTTCTCCTTCTTCTCTCTCCTCACCTTCTGCTCCACTTTCCCTTTTATCTGCCCAATCATCAGCTCTCCTTTATTTTACAAATTTAGGTGGGAATCAGGTTTACAGGAAATCACCTAAGTGCTGACTCATTCCCTGTTCACAATCGCTCACAGGAGAACGCAATTAACCTCAAATACAGTTAGCCCCAGGGCTATCCACAACAATATCAGGCTCCTGTCAGCAAGTGCTTCCTTGGCATCAGCAATAGTATTAAGGGTTAGTGTCTGCAGATGGGATGGGTCCCTAAGTGGGGAGGTTTCTGGATGGCCTTTCCTTCAGTCTCTGTTCCATTCTTTTGTACCTGTTTTTCCTTTAGGTGGAACATTTCTGGGTTATCTCTTGTGAGGCTATGCCAGTGCCTGGCAAATATAGAAGCAGATGCCCACAGTCATCTATAGGATAGAACACAGAGACCCCAATGGAGGAGCTAGAGAAATTACCCAAGGAACTGAAGGGGTCTGCAACCCTATAG
>NC_034590.1:27736704-27749595 GCF_900095145.1 Mus pahari | reverse complement strand
TTGGGAAGAGAGGCCCCTTGGTCTTGCAAACTTTATATGCCCCAGCACAAGGCAAGGCCTGGGCCAAGAAGTGGGAGTGAGTGGGCAGGGGAGCAGGGTGGGGGGGACTTTTAGGATAGCATTTGAAATGTAAATGAAGAAAATATCTAATAAAATAATTAAAAAAAAAAGAGGTACAGATCTAAACAGAGAATTCTGAACAGAGGAATCTCGAATGGCTGGGAAGCACTTAAAGAAATGTTCAACATTCTTAGTCATCAGGGAAATGCAAATAAAAACAACTTTGAGATTCCATCTTACATGGCTCAGAAAGGCTAAGATCAAAACACAGGTGATAGCACATGCTGGTGCAGATGTGGCTGGTGGGAGTGAAAATTGTACAACTTTCGAAATTAATTTGGCAGTTACTCAGAAAATTGGAAATACGTCTACCTCAAGACCCTGCTATACCACTCATGCGCATATACCCCCCAAAAGGCTCAACTATACTACAAGGACACTTGTTCAATTATGTTCATAGAAAGTTTTATTTGCTATAATCAGAAACTGGAAACAGTTTAGATGTCCCTCAACTGAAGAACAGATAAAGAAATGTGAAACATTTACACAATTGAATATTACTCAGCTATTAAAAACAATGACATTATGAAATTTTCAGTCAAATGGATAGAATTAGAAAATTTCATCCTGAGTGGTGTAATCCAGACCCAGAAAGATTCACATAGTATGTACCCATAAGTGAGTATTAGCTATAAAGTATAGTCATGCTACAATCCACAGACCCAAAGAAGCTAAGTAACAAGGAGGTTCCAAGATGGGATGCTTGAATCTCATTGAGAAGGGGAAANAAANTANATATTGGGGGGTTCATGGGGGAGGGACTGGATAGTACTTTCAGGTGAGAAACTCACTTAGTNTAATGATGAACACACACAAATATGTACAAATATACATATTTCATACTTTCATATAAATTTGCACATAACTAACACCCCAAAATTTCATATGCAGTGATCAATATCATTATAACTTAAGATAAGCTAATGTTACGATAATAGTACTTATCAAGTTCCTTATTCCTTACCAAATTTTTAATTTAAAAATATTTTTTTTTAAATTTTGTCACCAAAACTATATTACAAAGCACTGGTAAGATACAAGTCAAATAATTTGATAATATATCTATAGCTTTTATTGATTTTAGTATTTTCTCTTAATTACTCTCTTCCAAGTACCTCAATAGCACTGTTTATTCTTATTTTATTTTGATCTCAACTTTCAGTAAAATATCAAATTCACTGATCTTCTGAGTAGAATAGCTATTAGAGATTATAAAAGCAAATAAATATAAGAATTGATGTTGAGAAGACAGAATAGACCTTGAATGAATATATATTACTTGTTCTGATTTATTTTATTATATTTTATTGGATATTTTATTTATTTACATTTCAAATGTTATCTCCTTTCCAGATTTCCCTTTCAGAAACTCCCTATCCCTTCGTCCCTACCCCTGCTTCTATGAAGGTGCCCCCCACCCACTCACCCATCCACCTCCTCACCCTGGCATACCCCTACACTGGGGCATTGAACCTTCTCAGGACCAAGGGCCTCACCTCCCATTATTTCCAATGGTCAAATGTACACTCACATCTATTTCTTTTTATTTAAGTGGGAACATTTATATAAATAATATTATTATTGTTTTATAGTTCTAAGTAATCTTAATGAAGCCAAGAATAAATAATAATTGTGTTTTTTTATTAAACATTACTAAATTGTTGTTAATACATTTTAGCTCATTTAAATACTGACAAGAGGTGCTAGATCAATGCTTCTTATTCTGCTTATTCACAGAATAGAAAACAAATCAAAATAAGGGATATTATAAAGACAATAAAAGAATCTGTTTAAGATAAAACCATACAGTTATAAAGATGGATTTCATGCATAGATTACAATAAAACACTGTTGTGGAAAATGTCACTTCAAACTATGTTAAGGACAGAGGGACTTGTTTTCCCAGGAGGAAATGATTGACTTCTAGATGTTTGTACATTTTCATTTTAAAGAAACACCTTTAAGTTATCCAGGGACAACTTTGAGAGACTTGTATGCATGGCTTGCAAAACAGTAAAATTAATGAGCCTTAGCTTTCAGGTGTCCTGGGTCTATTCCAGGTGTCTATGCATTTGCTTTCTCATTCAATACTCTATTAGAAGCAGAAGCCGCCCAGTACTCAGCCATGAAATAATCTAGCTTTCTTTTCATCCCATGGCTTTACTAAAGAACAAAAGAGACATTTACAGTGCTGTTAGATCCCTCAATTTATTAAGTCCATTTAATGATACTGATTACATTCAATTTTTATCTGATACTAAATTTAATAAGACCATCATCAGCGGTAGTTCACACAGGATTCCTTCCGGATTTAGTCAATTTTGTGAAGGGGATTGGAGGCTGAAATTGCTCATTGACTCACACTTTTCAAAATTGAAAAGTGCTAGTTGCTAGCATTATTTGCATGCTTAATTTTGCCTGAGTACTTAGAGAAGTCATTTTGTGTATATTTAAGCCTCATAACAAAGTATTTGATTTGTGGAATATCAACGCCCTTTTGTACAGAAAAGAAAATATTGGTTCATATAGGTTTCTGTCATTCAGCCTAGGGCATCTGCTCTAAATGTCACTAGCAGGGTAGATACACAGAACATTTCATTATCATGAGTGCTGAGCTTTTGATTCACTAGCATGTGTCATCTACACATACTCTCCATAAGAGCAGTGCATTACATAAAGGCAATATTTACAATTCTATTTCAACTAGTTTCTTTTTAGGTAAGGAGGAGTCATAGAAAATTACTGGTATACAATTCATTGTTTTCCTATTTTCAACTTATTTCACTTTGCAACATCTATGAAACAAATCAAAATTTCTACAATCAAATGGATAGGATTTTCTAGCCTCACTACTAGATTATCTGATTTTTATTAGTTGAACTTGTTCAAATAAGACTCTGATCCATCAAAAGCACTGCTGTCTTTTGATTTTCTATCCATTTCTAATTTGGAACCGAGTTTCCATAATATTGACAACTAAACTTGAGAGTTTATTTATTTATTTTTTGCTTGTTTGTGCAAAGCATTTAACTCTCCTGTAGATGACTTACATATTATGAAGTTCAATAAATATGTGTCTTGTCTGCAATTTCTTCACCATTATATGAAAAAAATTTCTACATGCAAAATCCATAAATGTAAGTACATAATCATAGCCCTTGAATCGGTAGTAATGATTTTTACCAATATTATAGTGAATGCTGATGTTATATGTGCTTAATTCTTGGTAGTCTGATGTTTGGATGGGTTCCACTGCGTGAGTAGGCATGGTAGGAGACTATGTCCCTCTTAACAGTTTTGCTTCATGGGCCCAAATATCAAAAGATAGGACTGTATGGGATTTGGAAGGTATAAATAAGGCTGTAGTACTATGTTCTGGAAATCTGGCGACTTGATATGGGGAATACAGAGATGTCCATTGGGTTTACTTGAGCCACTGCATCCATACTTTCTCCTATGCTCATGAAACAAGAGGAGTGCTACTCTTTGACTTCTGGAGGCAGCCACTGGAAGAGGCATTGTTTGTCAATGCACATAATTCTTCCCTTATGGTTCATTTTGTTCAACCACTGTACTATTTTTCAAATTCTCTCAGATATTCACTCATCAACTCAAATAAGAGCTTCAGATATAAAGATAAAGCTCTTATCTCCTATTTCCTCCCTTTGATCTTTAATTCTGTCAAATCTCACGAGTGGTGAATATTTAATGATTGTCCCAGTTTGGTTTCTGTTGCTGAGCATCATGACCAGAAGCAATGTGGAGAGGAAAGGAATTATTTGGCTTAACCATCCTTATCACTATGTATCACTGAGTGTAGTTAAGGCAGAAACTCAAATGAAGCGGGAATCTGGATGCAGGAAAGAAGGATAGACAACTGGAGAGGTACTGCTTACTAGCTTGCCCTCCAGGGCTTGCTCAGCCTGCTCTCTTATATTATTCAGGACCTGTGACCTGCCCAGGGGTGGCATTACACACACACACACACACACACACACACACACACACACACACACACTCATGTTTAGCTTTCTGTGCAGTGATAACACATAAGATAGTCTCATTAGAAAATTTCAACTGAAAGGTATAGTAGATGGGAAGGGTTATTGCACTGTGCTTTTGACTAGCTTTTTATGTTTACTAGCAATGAGCCTTGATGATGACCATTTGCATGCCTTTTTATGAGAAATGTTTGTTTATATAGCCTATATTTAGTTGTCAATTGAGTTAGTTTCCTTGCTGTTGAGTTGTTCATGTTTCTTACATGTTTTGAGTATATCTTTTTATTAGATGTGTATTTGACATTGGTTGTGTCTTTGTTAATGGTTCCTGGTATGTCAGAGAAACTTTTAAATTTGATGTTATTTCATTTCTTTTGGCTTTTGCTGCCTGTGCTTTGTGATTCATATTAAAAAAATCAAGTTCATATATAAAAACCCATATTTAAACAACATTAATATTCTCCAGTGCATTAGGACCTAAATCTAATCAGGAACTGGTTGACTTCTCCAAGGATATTTGGGCCACTATTGTAGTTATGCACATATTATGCCATACCAGTCATTATTTAGCTCACAGGACACTCAACTGGATAATACTGTTGTTGACATGTAAGAAGTTTGGGACTTCATAAAAAGAAGGACAAGAAAACCAAACAAATGACATAGAAAATATTCTTCATAAAACCATAGAAGAAAATTTCCCAAATATAAGGAAAGAAAAGACTATCTAAATGCAAGGACACACAGACCACTGAGCAGAAAGAATCATAAAAATAAAAACCAAAACCAAAACCAAAACCAAAAAAAACACCAAAAAACCCTCAAAACTTCCAGGTGTCATACTATAGTTAAAACACTACATGTATAGAATATAATAAAGAAAATTCACCGAAAGCTGCAAATGAAAAGGGCCAAGGGTCTTAAAAACTCATTGAATGATTGCTGACCTTTCAGTGCAAACTGTTGAAGTTTGGTCTATTGTGTTATGTATTGCAATACTAAATTCTGTACCTGAAGGTCTGGGCCTATGAGTGACTTCTCATGTTTACAAGTTTTTGTTGGGCAAACCTTGTTCCTTGATTTAAAGCTATTGGTTAAATAAAATTGGCTACAGCCAGTTACTGGAGGGATTAGAGGTAGGTGGGTTCGGAGTGACCTGCTTGGAGGAGGAGAGAAAAGGAGAAAAGCGGAGGAAGGAGAGAGGAGGAAACTGCCATGAGGGGAGAGGGACCACGAGCACATAGCCGGGAGAAATGACCAGATTCTGCGTGTACATCACTGGAGAGGTAGCCAGGCCTGCAGTTAGAGGAGGTAGATTGGGGTAACCCCCAGTAATTATCAAAGCCAAATAAAATGGTCATAATCTGAGTCTCATTTATTTGTAAGGTAGTTGGGAATAAGAGTAAATTGTTTGTACTGTACAAACTGAGGGAGTGAAAGAGTTTGGAATGATGTCTTCCAAACTTGCAAGCCCACAGTCTGCCAATCCAATCAAATATATCCACTAAAACTTCCAGGTCATAATTGAGATGAAAGTGAAACTTTCCATTATAACATCAAGCTAGAGGAATTTATGATGTGGAATCCATATGGTACTGGAATCTTTAGTCTGAAAAGAAACATAAATCCTTTCAGGAGACTATAGAACAGTGAGTGGTTCTCAACCTTCCTAAGGCTGAGACCCTTTAATACAGTTCCTCAGTGACCCTCACCTATAATATTATTTTCACTGCAACTTCATAAGTGTAAATTTGCTACTGTTTTTAATCACAATATTTAAATATCTGTATTTTCTGATGGATTTAGGCTACCCCTGTGACAGGGTCATTTGATCCCCAAAGGGGTTGTGGTTTATAGGTTGAGAACTACTGCTAAAGATGGAAACAGAAATAAATGATACTAAGATAGTCATTAAACAGGCAAAAATTAGACTGTATTAAACAATACAAAATCATCAACCTGAGAGAGCAATACACACCTTTCAGTAATAATTCTAAATGTAAATGGTCTTATCTATCCCAAAACACAGACTATAATAGAAAACAAAATCCTTTTGTTTGTTGCCAAGAAACAAGACAAACTCCATCTTAGGCTGAGAGGAAGAAAAAGAATTCCAAACAATTGGAATTAGGAAACAGCCAGTCATTGTATTTTAATATCTAACAAAATTGACTTCATGTAAAATTTTGTCATAAAAAATTAATAATAATGTTTCATATTGTTCAAGGGAACACTTCATCAGGAAGAAATTACAGTTGTAAATATACACACATCAAATACACACTCATCTAATTTTGTAATGAAAACATTACTAGAAATTATAAACTGATTTAAAAACTCATTCTTCCCTTATAACAAGCTGCTTAGCTTTGGAAAAAGGACTATATTGCTTTTAAATATTTCTATGACCAAAACCACATGAATTAACCAAGTTAAAGAATTAAGGCTTTATTTTGGGTCACAGTTTTACAGAGTTCAGTTTTTGATCACTTCACCCTATTGATCAGAACATCATAGTGTCAGGAGGACATACAGAGCTGCCCACCCCACTGTAGAAAGGAGCTGAAAGATAATCAAAGGGGCCAGTGTGAGGCAATGACCCAAGTCTTTTCCTTCTTTCCACCGTCTCCAAAATAGTAGCATCCCCTCCCCACTGCCAGGTCCCTGTGTGTGCAAGATTTCAACATATGAGGTAATTTGTGGGACAGTTTTCATCTAAACCTTAAAAAAGGAAATTCAAAAGGATCATATCTGAAGACTTGGGAAATATTGATATTTTAACATTTCCAATGATGATACCTTATACATCAGTAAGTTTTTTTTTTATTATTATTATTTTCTTTATTTACATTTCAAATGCTATCCCGAAAGTTTCCTATACCCTCCCCCCACCTCTGCTCCCCTACCCACCCACTCCCACTACTTGGCCCAGGCCTTGCCTTGTGCTGGGTCATATAAAGTTTGCAAGACCAAGGGGCCTCTCTACCCAATGATGGCTGATTAGTAAGTTGATTTACCATTTTTATCAATAATTTGGTTCAGCAAGTACCCATTTACACAACTTATTATATAGCATGTCTTTCAATAGCTTTAAGAAGTATTCTAGAACCATTTCGAACAACTTTGCCCTATGTTTCCTGCAGAAACAATAGCAATAAAATAATTACTTTGGAAGGTCATTAAGGAGATAGATATGACAGTAGCTTTTTATATTGTCCAGTATAACATGAGAGAAATACCTAAAGACTATGGTTACCTTCAGAAAGATGAGAATTGGTGAATCCAGACCACAAATGGGAAGTAGTCAGAGGAGGACAGTGATTTTAGAGTTTACCATCTGTAAAGAGGAGCTAGAGAAGGGCACAGTGGGACTCCACTGACAGAGGGGAAGCAGTATAGTATAGGAGAGAGTGTACAACAGCAACAGTAACTATCAACTTACCACGACTTGCAGTAGTCCCAGAACTCAATTATGAACTGGGTAAATGAGAATTCCAAAAGCTTAAATTTAAACAGAATAAATTAGCTTTATTAAGATGCTAATTTATTTCAGTAGCCAAGCTGTGCTGACAGCCAGTCTCAGTAGAGAACAATTTAGGAAGACATCCAAAATCAGCCTCTAGTCTGACAACTTGCCCCACTGCACTGACAGAAGTGGACATGTAAATATGCATGAACACACACATGCAGCCACACACATGCTAACATGTACACGTGCATTCATGGTACACACACATGTACACACATCACGTCACATATTCAGGCCCAAATAATAATACAAACTTCAACAAATACTCTAGAAATCTGGCTTGATAATTTGCATTTCAGATGAGGACTATGAAGGTAATTATCAGAACATAAGAGATAGAGATGTTAGTTTTATTCAACAGACAGTTGTTGAAGACCAGCTTCAACACATCAGGTACTGAGGGGTTGGGTAGAATTGATTAAGCACTCAGTGGACTTTTTCTCTGAAGGAGTAAAACTGAACTCTCTGGGGCCAGAGAAAGGGAAAGTCATACACATGCACACACACTTAGTAGGTGAGGAAAGATCCAACAAACTCCAATGACTTTATTTTTTCTCTTAGTGTTTTTATACCACCTAAGACAGAAGTTCTCTATGTAGGTAAAAGCATTACCTCATAGCCACAAGTCACATACTCTCCAAATACAGATTAAAATCATTACACTAAAGAAAGTTGTAACAGAAATACTGAGTATATATTCTTCTTTTGAAATTAATACTTACTGAACATTTCCCACCTAGCCTTCTCTCCACAAATTCATTGTAACCCAAAAGCAATAGTTCTTTTTCTTAAATTTTATTTTATTTTTAATTTAATTTTTACACTCCATTCCATTCCCCTCCCCCCATTCACCCTCCAACTGCTCCACATCCCACACCTCCTCCCTACCCCACCCTGTCTCCATGTAGATGCTCCCACCCCCCACCCTACCTGACCGCTAAACTCCCTGGGGCCTTCAGACTCTTGAGGGTTAGGTGCATCATCTCTGAATGAACACAGACCTAGAAGTCCTCTACTGTATATGTCTGTTGGGGGCCTCATATCAGCTGGTGTATGCTGTCTGTTTGATAGTCCAGTGTTTGAAAGATCTCGGGGGTCCAGATTAATTGAGACTGCTGGTCCCCCTACAGAGTTACACTTCTCCTCAGCTTCTTTCAGCCTTCGCTAATTCGACAAGTGTAAGCTTCTGTCCATTGTTTGGGCGCAAATATCTGCATGTGACTCTTTCAGCTGCTTGTTCCATCTTCCAAAGTGCAGTCCCTTTTGTGAGTGCTCCATAGCCTCAATAATAGTGTCAGGCTTTGGGATCTCCCCTTGAGCTGGATCCTACTTTGGGCCAGTTGCTGGACCTTTTTTTCCTCAGGCTCCTCTTCATTTCCATCCCTGTAATTCTTTCAGACAGGAACAATAATGGATCAGAGATGTGACTGTTTTACAGCAACCCCATCTCTCCTTTGATGTGTCTTCCTGCTGGAGGTGGGCTCTAAGTTCCCTCTCCTTACTGTTGAGCATTTCATCTTGAGTCTTGGGAGTCTCTCACCTCCCAGCTCTTTGTTGCATTCTCGGGGGGGGGGGTTCCCCCAACCTCCTATTTCCTGAGGTTGTCTGTTTACATTCTTTCTGCTGACCTTCAGGGCTTCAGTCCTTTTCCCTCACCCAATACCAGATCATGTTCTCCTCCCCTCCCCCACTACTCCTCCCCTACCCTGTCCACTTTTCCTCCTAGGTCTCTCCATCCCTCCCCACTTGTGTGGTTCAATGAAATAGTACTCAGCTATTAAGAACGAGGACATCCTGAGTTTTACAGGCAAGTGGATGAAACTAGAAAAGATCATCCTGAGTGAGGCAATCCATACCCAAAAGGACATGCATGGTATGCATTCACTAATACGAGGATATTAGCCAAAAAAAAAAAAAAATACAGTTTGGAATACTCAAGATACAGTCCACAGAACTCAAAAAGATCAACAAGATAAAGTACCCAAGTGAGGATGTCTCAGTTCCACTTGGGAGAGAGAAGAAAGCAATAATCCTTCTGTCATTGATTAAAAAGAAAGTTTAAGCAGGCCAAGTCTATAGTAGCAAGTTTTCTCCTATGTTTAGTTGATGATATTTATATTTTCTAAGAAACAGATCATGTATTTTATGTCTTATTTTTGAGGTCTTGTTCAGCTAAACTGGTTAATCATCTCTTCTCAATTTGTATACTCTTAATAGAACTATTTACTCTTTGTTCATAATCCTGTCTTTTTATGGTGCATATCTGAAACCTGTGACCACATCCCTAGATCACAAGATCAAGAAATTCCTGAAGGAAGAACAAGAATATCAACCAACTAGATCCCCTAGAGCTCCCAGGTACTAAACCACTAACCAAAGAATACACATGGAGGGACCCATGGCTCCAGCAGCATATGTAGCAGAAGATGGCCTTATCTGGCATCAGTGGGAGGAAAGGTCCTTGATCCTGTGAAGGCTCAGTTTCCCAGTGTAGGGGAATGCCAAGGCGATGAGGTGGTTGTGGGTGGATGGGTGGGGGAATCACCCTCATAGAAGCAGGAGGAGGGGGGATGGGATGGGGGTTCCGGAGGGAAAACCGGGAAAGGGGTTAACATTTGAAATGTAAATACATAAAATATCCAATAAAAAAGAAACTCAGACCCAATCTACAATGAATATTTTCTTTGTTTATTAACTTTTCCCAAGCTTATTTTTTCTTCTAAGCACAATTACATGTCTGTGCCACATGAAAGCTCCCCATGCTCCTCTTCTAACTTAGGTAGCCCTCACTATTCTGCAAGGGAGGGTGCTATTCTACTCTTAATTATAACCTTATTTTATCTTTCTGGCAAAACAACCTAAACCATCTCCTTAAACCTTTTGTCAACTATCATAACTTTCTAAAACTATTTAAATCAGACCAGGAATTCTGCAAAATCATTAATTCATTTAAACTGCATTTTTTTAAAAATGAAAGTTCATCTTCATATCTATCTGCAGGAAAACTGCCCAATAGAGTGGGCTGTCTTCCAGGAAGCAATCACAGGAGATGGGCAATGAGGGTCTCCCCATGCCCACTCACCCCATGCTGGATATAGGAGTAAAAAAGCAATGGCCAACAAGATGGGAAGGCACAGCAGCAGCAAGAAGCAATCCAGAGACAGCCCCAGTGGCTGTGGGGCAGCAGGGCCTGCTGTGCCTCTCCAAGGAACACCCCTAGCAGCTGTACAAAATGGTGTATCACCTCCAGGAAGCTCACTTGCCCACCACAGCTCCTCCTGCATGGAGTCTGCCATCTCCCCCTTTGAATTAAATGAAGTTAAATGAAGCTTGTGAATTTCTTTCTGGGCAGAATGTACAGTAAGTCCTAGATGTTTGAAGATAACTGGAAGAAGAAACAGAAGCAAAGCAATTAATCCTATAAGAGAGTTTTGTTTCACTCCCTCAGAGAAAAGTCTGCCCAGTGATTAATGGCTGACTCCTTGCCTCCCCTCAGTTTACTGTCACCTCAGAGCTGGCTTCTGGCAGTTGTGAAAGGTCTATTTTTGTGGATAGGAGGCTATGTAATTAGAACAATGAGTTAGAGTTTACCTTATTTGCCCTAGCTAGTATAATGTGAGATATACTATAGCATCTTGTAATAGTTCTGTTGGTTCAGAGTCTGGTTAGCCTTGAAATGTATGAACCATAAGCAGCGAGGCATTTAACATACTATTTCTATATTACATAAATTGTTCGAAACAGAAGAAATAGGAAACAAACACCAACAAATGTACAGCTGAGCAGCAAGTGTTTTGAAATGATAAATGATGACATTTATATCTTCATATCAGAAGTTTACAGCTCTGTGACCCCAAATTTGTTACACATTTCTTTCTCTTAATTTCTTCCTCCATAAAATGTTAATAGTTATCACATGCTAGTTGAGGTTTATAGTGACATTTAGAAATTTCTGGTGAGATATATAAGAACCTACTGTGCTCATGCTGCAAATTATTAAGTGAATCCTAGTAAGCTGGTGCTATTTAGAAATGTGTTATCACTGTATGTTTTAGGTAAATGATATACCAAAGTATTTTTTCTACCAAGTAATAAAGGACATTGTAACTGATTATGAAAAATGAATTTATTATCATAGACATACTGAAGTAGTACTTTCTACAGCTGAATTAACATACCTGAAAGTTAAATCTTTACGTTCCTGTAATTCAACTTTGACATTTCTTAGTATACAAAATGTTTACTTTATGTTTACATAAGATTGTTTCCCTCAATATTAGCACTTGGAAGCTCAGAAATGAATTGCTTTTTATTTTAAAACACCAATTACACATGTAAAATATGTAAATATAATTGTATTAAAATGAATGGACTCAGTAAAATAGCAAAAAAGTCAATGAAAATGATTTTTCCATTAATAGCTTCTTTTATTAAGAAAATTAATAATCATGGTCTCTGATGATAATTTACCACTGAGCCACCTCTTCAGTCCAGAAGTTGATTATTTATCTAGAAAGTCCTGTTATAAAGTTAATAAACACCACTGTAACATGACTGATACTCCCTCAACTGCTCTGTTTGGGTCACTGGCACCTGTTCCAAATATACTCCAGGCATAAGTACAAAACTTGACTTAAGAAAAATATTATCAAACACCTCATATGTCAGTTCCTTTATTGTAGCAAGTTAATTAAAATTATGGATGGAGGGCTCAACAGTTAAGAGCACTGGCTGCTCTTCCAGAGGACCAGTGTTTCCCTACACTGACATGGAGGTTCAAAATAGTAAATCTAATTCTAGGTGATCCAATGTCCTCTTCTTGCCTTCACAGGCACGAGATATCCAGATGACACACACATACATAGTGATAAAATACCTATATGTTACAATCAAATCCTAAGTAAAATTATGAGCCTTGGAAGAATTTTGATGCATATTTTAAAAGTCCTAGCTCTGTAAATAACCATTATTTTTCTTCTCATATAAATTTCAATAATTTTGTTTCAGTTCCCTTGAAAAATTTTGGCATACTTATGGTAAGTTTCATCAAGACTTTTAGTTTTGTATGACTATACCAGGCATTTTGAGTATAATTACCCTCTGCTGCTCTTCTATATCTTCTGTCCCTTTGCATTGGTTATCGTGTCACCAGACGGTTTTATTTTTTTGGCATTTTTTTAATTATTATTTTCTTTATTTACATTTCAAATGCTATCCCAAAAGTTCCCTATACTCCCCCCC
>NC_034590.1:27731716-27734697 GCF_900095145.1 Mus pahari | reverse complement strand
CTGTACCAGTACCATGCAGTTTTTATCACAATTGCTCTGTAGTACAGCTTAAGGTCAGGCATGGTGATTCCACCAGAGGTTCTTTTATTGTTGAGAATGTCACCAGACGGTTTTATTTCTCCTGTTCCAAATGATTTTATGAATCTGTGTAAGACTTACATAAATAAGAAAAAATTTGCAATGTTTTTCTTTCTAATCTGAGTATGAAAAGTTAGGTAATTAATTTTACATTCTACAACTATTTGAGAGTTAAAATTATAATATAGAACATTTAGTACTGAAAGTCCATTTATATATTTGTAAGAAATAGAGCCATTTGCTTGTTCAGTAGACTACATGTTTATGTTTGATTCCTTCAATCACTGATTTCCATAATCGTCGAGAAATGGAGGCCTCTGAAAGAAAGATAACATTCTCATAGTGTTCTGCCATCCCTAAATGCCTTGCCCAAATTTGTACTCAATAAATCTTTATGATGATAATTGCCTATATAAATGTTATAGAAAATTAGAAAGCATCAAATTCTGGATTTAGATGTTTAAAGATCAGTCTATTCATGGCAAATACATTGGAAGATTAGCATGGCAAATCCACATTATTAGTATCAAACTATGTCTTGATAAATTCTCTGGTTTTCACAACCTAAAATTATAGTTAGCCAATATTTATTTGTGAGTCACTACTATGGAATTCATTGGTATTCTGCTTTGTTAACTCCAGTGAGTGGGAAAGGGTGATGTGGATTCTCTGGACCAAACTGGACTCAGCAGCTTGCTTGGAGAGAGACCTCATGTCCTCCATGTCCTGCTCAGTTGCAACCATCCCCTCGCTGTTGTAGGGTTTTGCTAATTTGTCTGTCTGTTGTTTAAGGCAGGTCCTTTGCTGCATCTCAGTGTCTCCTGAAACTCCTATGTAGTGCAGTCTGACCTTGACCCTGTTAGAACCCTTCTCCCTCAAATGCCCAAGAGCTGAGATTTTTTGTAAAACACTACAAACTGCTTTCTTATGGGCTTTTATTTCTGTTATACTTTGCATTTCTTTTGCTTTCTAAGCGCTTCTGTTTGACTTAGAACTGGATAGGGATCGTGAATATAAATTATAATAGTACATTTCTTGTGAAACAGAAAATATTTAAGTTTGCAGTTTCTTGAATTTGCTATGAGAGACCTATTTTGTGAATTTTCAGGTTGCATGTTAGCTATTGAAGCAAAGATATTAGTACAATTAAAAAACTCTTCTTGTATAACTTGATAGACAATACTTTCTTAAACTGAGTGGTTTTTGTTAGCGTCTAAAAGTGGTTCACTATATGTTTAAAATTATCATGTCTCCACTTCGAAGTAAAAATCTATAAATTTCAAAACAGCCAAGTTATAATTCATTTTGACAACTATAACTTTTTCATTTTAGACAATTATTTAAAATTTGGTGTTTAACATTAAAAGAAGGAAAAAGTGTCTCTATGTAAAATGTTCTCTCACTTAATTAGTGATGGGTGTTATAAATTGTCTTCTAATGAGATAAGTTTCTGTAAAAAGGTATTTGTTCACTGTAAAAGATTTTACTCTGGGTATGATTTTCAATAAAATGAAGAACCATATTTCTTTGATCAAAATAATTTGAGAATTTGCATCATAGTTTAATATCATAATTATTATTGTTATTTTTAAGTTTTTATTGGTTATTTTATTTATTTACATTTCAAATGTTATCCCTTACTTATTTCTCCTCTGGTTTCTATCCCACTCCCCCTGATTCTATGATAGTAAAGAGTGAATGTAGATTTCTAATGCATGCTAATAGCAGAAATTTAACGGTTTTACTTTATGTATAGCACATTTCAATAGAAATATTTTTTCTTCTTCACAGTATTACTATTATTAAAATATAAACATATGCTATGATGTCTTAATGATAATCTTGTGACTTTAATATCATACTAAACTTATAAATGAGGAAATCTAGACACAAATAGTGTAGTGTTATTTTCATTGATATACCCCAAACCTAGTGTTTACTAATATCAAAAGAGATAATTTAGGCTAATATTTTATAAAGGAAAATAACATAGGTCTGGTAGTTTGTACATTCAGGCTCATTATTTCCTGATAACCTTTTTCATCAGAAAAAGTTATTACATTATTTTGTAATAACTTAATTAATTATGACTTCTGTATTTCTGTGTATAAAAGTTCAAGGGTCTCTGTGACCACCAAGGGTAGCAGAGTGTTGATCCCTGTGATGTAAGAAGGAAGGTGATTCAACATGACTCAGTAGCCAGTGCTTCAAAATGTTTATTTTTTTTTTAGGCTTCCAATAGATGTTAATGGGCTAAGATCTTATTTTAAGGCTTCAAATTAATTAAAAACCTTTCTATTTTATTTTGACAGATGCAGTTTCTTTGGTAAAAAACAAAAGTCCTTGCAAAAACCAAAATAAGCTTTTCTAATTGCTATTAAAATTGTACTCATTGGTACCTATATACTAGCTGCTTATTTTAGTTATAGTTATTAAGTACCCACAGCAATTGTTTGTCATAAAAGGTCATTGATGTAAAAAATCATTTTTTTTCTTTAAATATAATCTTGACATCCTATTGTAAAGGTGCTGTGGTGCTAATTAAAATTAGAAATTCCCCTTTCCAAACTACAATCAAATTGGGTATTGCAAAATTTACTATTTGGCCTACTGCGTACCATTCTTTTAGATACAATTGACAATCATCCTAAAGATAAAAATTGCCTTTATGCATACATTTGTATACATACACCCCCCCTTTTTTTTTTACTGTATTTATAGCAGCTTTTTATTTATAAAAGTAATTATAAATCAGTTCACATGTTTGTCCTTTTTAGCTTCCTCCTGTTTCAGCACAAATGATTAAACTGGATGCTGTAGATAGTTTTATAAAAAAGTTAATCAAGCTTTACTTTGTATATTAATGGTCTATATATCTCAGCTTAAAGTTGCTCAGATATTGT
>NC_034590.1:27724570-27729770 GCF_900095145.1 Mus pahari | reverse complement strand
TCCTCTATTGAGGGACATCTGGGTTCTTTCCAGCTTCTGGCTATTATAAATAGGGCTGCTATGAACATAATGGAGCATGTGTCCTTATTACCAGTTGGAAGATCTTCTGGGTATATGCCCAGGAGAGGAATTGCAAATAAAGAAAATTAGTTTATCCAAGGGCATCTCATTGGGGAAACAACTCTTAAGGGTAGGCTACTTGTAGATGAAAATATCTCTAATTGTTAACCACTTGCAAATAAAAATTTAGTTCATCCAAGGATGTCTCACTGGGGAAACAACTCTTAAGGTTAGGGTACTTGTCCATCAATGGATGGCCAATAGAAAATAAACTCAATGGGACCCTTGGAGTTTCCTTGCCTCACAGTGTGATGCTGGCACTTTTCTGTTTTTCTTTAATTTTTTTCTTTTTCTTGTTGTTTGTTTCTATTTATTCTCTCTTCCTCTCTACAGGTACTTTGCATATATATTGTTTTTATGGGATTTCATTTATGTGTGAATAAGTGGGTTTTTGTTTCTTCTGCCTTTTCTTGGACTCTTTCCCTTCTGTTTGCTCTTTTGTCCCATTTGAGTGCTTTTCTTTCATTTTATTTCTTATTGTATTTTATTATTATCTCTTAAAAGCCTGTTTGAGAGACAGAAAGGAAGTGCATCTGGATTGGAGGGGGAAGTAGGGAGTGAGAGAAGTAAAGAGATGGGAAATCATAATTAGGATATGTTATATGAAAAATATTTTCAATAAAAGAAAAAGAAGATTTCAGTCTTTCATGAATATCATTGTAATTTTATTTTTTCATTTCATTTTAAAAATATTATATAATAAATATCTTTAATTTTTTTTGTATAGTTCAGTTGTTATCCCCCTCTTGGTCTGCCTTCTGACAGTTCCTCATTCCATTCCTTTTCCCCTTGTCTCCAAGAGCATGTCCTCACACCCCACCCTCTACCCTCTACCTCTGACCCCCTTCTACCTCTCTACCTCCCCATCTCCCACATAGGGGGTCCAGGTTAGTTGAGACTGCTGGTCTTCCTATGACTTCACCCTCCTCCTCAACTTTGCCCAGTCTTTCCCTAATTCAACCACAGGGGTTCCCGACTTCAGTCCATTGGTTGAGTGTATGTATCTGCATCTGTCTCAGTCAGGTGCTTGCTGGGCCTCTCTTACAGCCATGGTAGCTCCGATTTCAGTCTTATAACACAAGACACTAAAGATGGAGATGAAAAGATCAGTCACTGAAATACACTTTGCTGGTGCTTGGGAACATCTGTGAAAAGTAAAAGACTTTGGATCACTTCAGTCAAGAAAACTATTACTGAGATAAAATACTGTAGCAGTAGATAGATGTGTTAGTATGATGGCTTGATATTCCTCCAATCACTTTCCATGCATTTTCACTTTTAATTTACTACTAATTTATGAAAAGATATATTTTCTGAAAATATGCACAATTGAATTATTTAAACATAGCTATTCTATGATTTCATATAATAAGAAAATGCCATGGCCCAATTTTCTTCACTATTCATAGTAACTATAATTTATAGATATATTTCATTAATATAGCATTTCACTGTTGTATAATTCCATTTCCAAATAGTTTTCATCATTAATGATGAACTAGTGAGGAGTTCTGCATATAAAACTCTGCTTTATTGTAACTATAGTGATTAATTGTATTTCCTATGTACAGATTACAGAGTAATTAGAAGTGTTGTTACATACAACTTTACAATTTCTTTTCAAAAAGCCTACACCAATACAAAGTTTTATAATTTTTACATGTATTAGTAAAAGTGTTTCATTATTCCTGTATATGTATCTCTTTGACCTCAGATATGAATTTATACATTTTATTTTCTTAAAAAAGGTGGGGATAAAAAAAAAAAAGGTGGGGATTTTACTTTTGGCTTTTTTTTTTTTTTTACTTTGCTTTCACTTAACTTTAAATAGCTTAGCACTAAATGTGGCAAACACATTTTAGCATTTTTTCTCTTTGATGTGAACTGCTAATGAGAGTCAAGATCTTGAAAGATATTTACCTGTTATTATCATTCTCAGAATTGTCCATATCCATTAGAATGAGTGACTAAGTTGGACTGAGAGATCTCTGGGAATACTGGTGTAAAAACTTCAAATTTTGTTGGATACCTCTAGGATTAAAGAAACTCTTATTAAAGTAGTCTTATTGATGGGTTTAGGATAATTAAGCAGCAGAACAAAATTGGACAGAACGTTACAAAGCTAGAATTTAAAGGGCAAAGTCAAGGAACAGAACAGTTTCATTTCCATGAATTCTCATTTTCAAAGGCAAGCTGTGAGTCTCCTGAGTGCAGAATGCAAACAACACAGACAGTGGATTTAATGTGTAATTGATGGCAAAATTTGTAGGAAAACATAAATCAAGAGTCTAGCAAAATAATGGTGAGGTCTTAAGAGGGAGGGAGGGTAGGGTTTTGACACGAGAATAATGAAGATAGATCAAGATGTGTTAAGTAAATTATGGTATATTCATTCAAATTACTCATTACTACACTAGTTGTCGCATTCTGAAGTATAACCCTAACGAGACTGTCCCACAAATCAGCTAGTTCACAATGTAATTTGCCTTTCTTCTTACTTGTGGCATAAAACTGAAGGATGAAGAAATAGACCCATGTTATTTCCACATAATCTTTAGCAAAGGTGCCCAACACATGCATTGCAAAAATTATTTACTGAGTCACCACAAGAGTACTGGGAACAGATAACAGTACTGCAGGAGGAGAAGCCAGCGCTCTAAACCACAGAAACCGTTTATAGAGAGAAAGGGTGTGGATGTAGATAAAAGGGCTGAAGAGTAGAAGAATTGAGAGGTGTTATGGAAAACCATAATCAGAATATATTGTATGAAAAAATTCTGTTTTCAATTGAAGAAAATACTGTTGAAAAAACTGGATTTCTACATGTAGAAGAATAAAAGTATATCCTTGTTTTTATACCTAGAGAAGAGTTAATTTGGAATGGATCAGAGATATTAACATAAGGCATAAAACTTTGATTTTTGAACAGGTTGTGAACACTGGAAAAACACTTCATAAATAGGAATTTGCAATAACTACTTGGACAGTATACCAATACCATAGGAAACAAACAAATAAGTGACAAACAAGATTATATAAAATTAAAACATCAAGGAAATGATTGTTGGAGAGAAGAGATAGTATTCAGAATACGAAATAAAAAAATCATTCCCCAGTTTTCTTGGGATAGATTGTTATCCAGGACAAAGATGTAGACTAACCAACTAAAAATGACCAGCAAACAACGAGCCAATGATCCAGAGACAATCTAAAGGGGATTGCAAGTGGCAGCACACACAAGGAAATGCTCAGCGCCTTCAGCACCAAGAACAATTATACAATGGTATAATGTGCGCATGTGTGAAACTCTTAGAGAACAGATGAATGAACTTTACTGAGTAGTCTGAATGGCTATAAAAATGAGCAAAACTGATGAGACAAGAAGGAACATTTACTTAGTGTTCATAGATGGAAACATAAATCATCACAGTCATTGTCAAAATAATGAGGGGATTTCCTTCAAGACCAGAAAAAGTTACCATAGGGACAAAGTAAAGAAAAAAATCTAAAGCCAGCATACATATCTCATAAGACAAAATAATGAAAACCTCGGACAACCCTGCTTACTGAGGCACAATTTACCTTCCAAGATGTAAATCAATGTAGGTATCTGTGAAGAGATGAAAGGGTAAAGAAATAAGACACGAGGGTGTGATAGTGCACTATAAAGTTGTAAAGGATGAGATTATACCAGTAAACAAAACCATAGGTGGAATTTGGAAACATCATAGTAAGGTGAAAGCCAAACAAACAAACAAAAACCAGACATAGGAAGGCGAGTATGATGTGTCTTTGTGAATATGTTCAAAGCAGCATTGTGACCTATGTGGAGACATTGCAGTGTGATCCTTTGTTCATTGCAGTGTCCATCTGGTATGTGTTGATAGTAATAAATGTAATAGATTAAAAAAAATCCAGATACAGAAATAAGAACTCATTTTGGAGCTTTCATATTAAAGAAAAGTACCAACTGCTGATGAGAATGTAAAAACGTTGGCACTAAAATTGGTGCACCATTTACAAAACCGTGTGCAGTTGCACATATGGCTATAATTTCAGCCACTGGGAACAAGGAAAAAAACAAAGGATTACTGGGCCTTGATGGCCACCAATCAGTTCAGTCAGACACAATACATTCTAGTCTGGCTCCATGTGTACCACAAGCACAGGTCCACTCCCACATGGGTGCATATACACCTAAATGGACGTAATCAAGACAGTCTCCTATAGAAATGCCTACAGGCCACCAAAACTAGACAATCCTGCCCTGAGACCCGCTTTATAGGTGATTATAGATTGTGTCCAATTGTAAGTTAAAAATCTCATGTGTTTTCTCAGAATTTGAACTCAGATGCTGATAATTGATCAGCAAATACTCTTACTGAAATTGTTCCCCGGTTTTAATGCCAACAGTTATACATTCTCATCAACAGCTGGTACTTTTCTTTAATATGAAAGTTTTAAAATGAGTTCTTATTTCTGTATCTGGATTTTAAAAATTTATTGCATTTTTACTATCAACACTGAAATTATTTTAAAGGACAGTTTTAAATAGGACTCTAGTCTATAAACACAGTGGAATAAATTTACTATAAATTCCGTGTTTGGTCTTTTGGCCTATGGAAAGGTAATATAGAGTCTATACCTAACTAAATATGTCAGAAAAGTGAGACTCAAAATAAAATTATTGGAAAAATTAAAATGACACAGATATCCTCTAAGATTTATATTATGCTTAGTTTTTTTTTTTTTAAAAATGGGCTACCTCTACTTCCCCTCAGATTTTCATTTTGTGAACACTGAGCATAAACTAGATAGCATGTTTATTTGTGACTGGTCTTTTTCACTTAGCATAGTGTTTTAAAAGTACAACCTGCTTAACACGAATCTATTTAGCATTCACTCTATTTGTTGTCAAGAGATATTTTTACTGTACTCTAACATCTTGTTTTATTTATCATTTTGTCACCTGATAGACGTTTGTCTTCCCATCATGGTTGTTCTGAATATTTTGCTTATGAGAATTTTGGCATATACCACACACACACACACACACACACACACACACACACACACACAC
>NC_034590.1:27721152-27724533 GCF_900095145.1 Mus pahari | reverse complement strand
CACACGAACACACACACACATGAACACACACACACACACACACACACACACACACACACAAAATTCCACAATAACAAGAGAAAGCATTGAACTAATTATTTCTAGCACAAAATATGAGTGCAGTTTGATCAAAAGTCTTCACAAATTCACAGTAAACAATGTCAAATTTATAAGGTGTAGCAGATATTCACCCAAGTTATAAAATGTGGAGCAGTGTGACCTTTAAAAGGCTTTCTGATTCTTGGGATTTATGATTCTGTCATTTTCCTTTTATTACTTGCAAAGCCATATAATGCTGAAGAGGATGGAGCGAGGAGGCAAATAGCCTTGAGAGTGAATTGTGGTTGGGTTCTGTACTTTATCTGTAAGATCAAAACTGTCAGAATCTGCAAAGCACAGTATACAGCCACAGTTTTTAAACCCTGTATGAAAAAATAAATTCCTTCAACATTCCTGCTGGATTCTACTTCCCTGTCTCAGAAAAAATAAATATGCTTTACAGACGAGTCCCAAAATGAATTGATAAAAATATGTAACGGAGCAGTAAGGATGCCTCACTTGGTAAAAAGCTTGCTGCATAAACGTGAGGGCCTGGGTTTGATCCCTAGAACTCCGGTAAAAGCAAGGCACCATGTCCTATACCTGTAATCCCAGCACTGGAAAGGTAAAGGCAGGGGATCTATGGGATTCCGTGGTCAGTGAGTCTAGCCTAATCACTTAGCTTCTGGTTCCATTAAGTAGCCCTGTCTATGCTGACCTATTGTCTGCACATGTACACTTACAACAGGTACAGGAGAGTCCATACATTTACATGAATACATATAAAAGCATGTAACAGTTACATTAGCTCAAAGGTTAACTTTTAATATTTTGATTGACTGTTACATACCTCTGGAGTCATCTCCATCAAAACCGCAGCTATATGATTATAGCTATCCTAAAGCTAGCACAATCATGACCTACTTCTTAGCCTAAAAGGATGAAGGTACTGACACTGGGGTCACTGGCTCATGACAAAACATGTCCAAAGATGGCTGCAAGAATGAAAGAAGTCACAGACTGAGCCTTGTGCTTCTCCGTTGGCTACCACATGGGACTTACTAGCTGCACAACCTACTTTAAGCCTGCGGCATAGAAGAGGTTTGAATTTAGGTCTCAGAATGGGGAACTACTAAAGGAGTTTTGCAACTCTTTATCTCACTTAGGTGCAAAAGGTAGAGGCACACAATAATTTAGATGAGGAGTAAGAAGTGACAAGTTTGCCATTCCAAAAATATATGCAGGAAGAGAGACAGCGGGAAGTTGAACTTAAATAGAGAAAGATATAGGACAAAGATAAGTCACTGGCTGAAGGAAGTCACCCGAAGCTATGATAGCCCCCTCAGAGGGGATTGCATCTGCCCACCACTCTGTCATTCTCTCTGTCCTCCTCTCTTTCGCCATGTTTTCTTTTATGTACCCTTTGATTTAAAATTAATTTTAGTTTAAAGAAAATGGATGGCAATAATCCGATCAGAGTGTTGCACTGTGCTAGTTTCTTAACACTATGATTTTTTTTTTTTTAACAATCTCAGAAAAAGTTGCAAAAATTCTAGCTAATCATGTGGGGGAAAGTTGACTTGTAGTAAACATTAAAAGTGAGGATCAGTATATGAGAGAGAACATGTCATGTTTTTGCCTTTCTGAGATGAGGTGACCTCACTTAATTCTCTCTAATTCCTTCATTTCCCAATGACACTTCACAGTTCTGCTTTTTTTTTTTTTAAATAACCCAATAGAAGTTCATTTTGTATCTGTGCCCCACTTTCACAATTCATTTTTCTGTTGAATTCCATCACCATTCAATCATTATTTCTAATGGAAACTAAAATGATCAGGAGAATATTCCTGTAAGGACAGATTGCAATAGGCCGTGAAATCTAAATTAAAATTAAAAAATAAAATTTAGGTTCATGAAAGTCCAGAAGGAGAGCTAGCAACTGTCTCAGCGATAATAAAGAAGGTTTATCACCGCCATCATATAGCTCAGCCGCTCAGCTCTCTCTTGGCCACGGATTTTATAGACTAGCAGGAGAAGTCCTTGGAAAGCTTCACTATAAATAAATATCTGGCTTGATGTTTATTTAGTCTCATCAGAGATTAGATTAGTTTAGAATAGATTTGACAGACACTAGGTTGTTTATGATTAAATTCCACACATTGACAGTTATTGTTAAGCTTGGGGATCATGAGAGACTTCATCCTTTATTTTGCATTTGTTGCATAAAATAAAAATGAAAAATGAATTCATGACTATTAGTTAAATGAGTGAAATCTTAGTTCAGACCCCATAAGATTTATTACTGCCCAGACAACTGCATCACTATACTGAAGAAACAATGCCGACATTTTTGGTAGAGAAATTTAGGAAGCAATTTAGATTGATTAGTACTGTATTGACTGCAAAAGTGAAAAAATTTAAAGATGAGTTCTACATATTGCAGAGGAAAGAATCAACCTGACAGTGTTTGAAGACAAACCTTGAAATCCACGAAGCTCTGGTCCATGTGTAATAGCATCAGGTCGTAGGCTTTTGCCACTGGAAAGGAGACCTTCTAGAGCTCCATTATAAATTCTCGGCTGTATGCACAACAGAAAGACTCAAGTTGGAGTTTACTATTGCATATAAACAAAGAATTTTATATTGTTATATTGTTAATAAATTTGGCAAAACCTTCATACTATCTTGGAGAGAAGAATTTTTCGTAAACTTAGTTTGCCATATAACCAATAAAAGATTAATCCCCAACTAATCTGTATAAAAAAAATGAAAAGGAAATGTGGAAGAGACAATAAACACCTGCATTGTCTTATGGTTATTTGTGAATATAGCACACACACACACACACACACACACACACACACACACACACACCACACACACACACACGCACACATACACAGACACATCTTAAAATGACGAACTTTCTAGACAAAAACTAAAGTTTAGAGAATATTCTTTGAGACAGTGGAATAGGTAAGAGTTTTATGAGTACCTTTATTTTCTTGAAGGCATAGAGCTTTACATATTGTGGTTATTTATTTATATTTTTTGTGATATGAAGTAAAATTTAATGAAGAGATAAACTTAAAGAAAATTTAGTTTCTAAGAAAAGCCAAATTGAAATACAACTTGAAATAAAAATTTCAGTCAGGGATTTTTTTTTTATTTTCTTTATTTACATTTCAAATGCTATCCCAAAAGTTCCCTATACCCCCCCGCCCCTGCTCCCCTACCCACCCACTCCCACTACTTGGCCCAGGCTTTCCCTTGTGCTGGGTCATATAAAGTTTGCAAGACCAAGGGGCCTCTCTTCCCAGTGATGGCCAAATAGGCCATCT
>NC_034590.1:27696327-27720042 GCF_900095145.1 Mus pahari | reverse complement strand
AAAAAAAAAAAAACAAAAACAAAAACGGACAAAGAGTGTGTCTTAAGTCCAATTAGAGAGTTGTTGGTAGCTGTCAGTGTATTCATGCCCCTACTGCACTCTTAGTGTTATTATGCCATGTAAACAATTGTTGTGGTTCAAAGGTGTCATAGCTGGGTTGAACTGTTGATTGCTTCCATTCTTTGAAACCTTGCATGGCACATTCTAGTACCATGAAAATGAGTCCTCTAGCATGGGGTTCTCAGGTCAATTTCAGCTCAAGCTTCTGAGTCCTGAGTCTTGAGTGCATTGTGTCAAATTATACCTTTTTAATTGAAAATAGGCTTTTGGTTGTAAGCCTACCCTTTAATCAATAAGCTACCTGATAGCCAGGAACCAGATGATCGATAGCTCAGAGACCTAGGATACAATCAAACACAATTGTCAGAAAAAAAAATGTCAATGAAATAACTCCTAATGATTTTCTAGTATAGTCATAGACTGGAGCCTAGCATAATCACTATAAAAGAGGTTTCATCCAGCACCCAATAGGAGTAGATGCAGAAACCCATAGTCAAACATTAGGTGAAACTCCTCAGAAGATGGGGAGGAAAGATTTAGGAGCCAGAGATGTCAAGGACACCACAAAAATTTGGCCCACAGAATCAACTAAGCAGGGCTCACAGGGCCTCACAGAGACTGATGTGGTAATCAGGGAGCCTGTGTGGGTCTGATGTAGGTCCTGTGCATATTTGTTATGGCTTTGTAGCTTGGTGTTCTTGTGGGACTCCCAATAGTGAGCGTTTGTCTCTAATAGGGGTTTTGTCTCTAACTCTTATACCTGTTTTGGGAACTCTGTTTGGATTGTCTTGTCTAGTCTTGATATGGGCGGTTGTGCTTAGTGTTACTCTAACTCATGCCATGTTTGGTTCATATTCCTGGGAGGTCTTTTCTCAAGGAAAATTGAGGAAGAGGAATGGATCTGCTGGAGAAGGAAGGCAGTGAGAAGAGTGGAATGAGGGGAACTATGGTCAGAATGTAGTATATGAGAGAATAAATAAATAAATAAGAAAATAGATTTTTTTTTATGTTACATTCTGATTATCATTACCCTCTCCCAATTACTTCCAGATTTTCTTTATCCATCAAAATCCACATCCTTTTTTGTTCTCACTCATTAGGAAACAGACATCTAAAAAAAGATAAAATAAAAACAAATAACCTGAATAGGACAAAACAAACAGAAAAACAGAGTCAAGGACAAAGCAAGAGAAACTCATTTAGACAAAGACATCCACATTCACATCACAGAAATATAAAAACAGAAACCATAATATATAAGTAAAAGACCTGTAAGACAAAAATTGTAGCTGTCAGACAAAGATAAGAAGACAAAAACCCTCTAAAAATATCATTGAATTTGATTTGTGTTGGCCATTTACTGCTGGGCATGGGGCCTGACCTTATGATGGTTTGTATAATAAATGAGTGTGAGCAGCTATCAATTGGAAATGACTTCTGGGTTAGGAATGTGGGCATGCTTTCACTTCTCCTATCAGTATTGTCCCATCAGGCCATGTGCATGCTGCTATAGTTTCTATGAATCTTTGCTGCATCAATGCTGCTGTGTTAACAAAAAAAAAACTTTGTTTCTTTGGTGCCCTCCATAGTTTCTGTCTTACATTCTTTCCACTCTGTCTTCCACAGGATTCCCTGAGATATGAGGGGAGGGAATTGATGGAAACATTCCATTTAGGGAATGGGTGTTCCATGCACTCTCATTCTGAACATTTTCCAGCTCTGTGTGTGTGTGTGTGTGTGTGTGTGTGTGTGTGTTTCAATGTATTTCAGACAGAAGTGACTCTGATGATGCCTGAGTGAAGTACTGATCTATGAGTATAGCAGAGTATCATTTTATGGCTTTGTGCCTTTAGCAAAAAAGGAGTGTTTGGTTTTCACTTTGCCTATCCAGTCTCAACCTCTTGGGAGAACCAAGCAGTGTAAGGATGAGTTCTGTCTCATGGAGTGGGCTTTAAAAACAACCTGATATTTTTTGGTTAGTTCTACAATCTTTGTACCATGGTTGTATTAGTACATCTTTTATGTTGGTCACCATTGTAGATTGAAGGCTTTGTAGCTTCAAGGGTTGTCATGTACTTTTCTCCCTTGGTTGCATATAGTACCTTCCAGGACCTTAAAGACTAGTCAGTAGTAGTGAAGGCTCTATAGGTATGCACCAGCTCTACTTCTCCATATTGTTTACTTTTATTGAAAATAGATTTTTCCTCATATAATATATCCCAATAATAGTTTTTCCTCCCTCTACTCCTCCCAGTTCCTCCCCACCTCCCTTCCTTCTCAGATACATTCCCTTTCAGTCTCTCATTTAGAAAACAAACAGTCACCAGTCTCCATCTGCACTCTGGACCTAAGGCTGTTCCATAGTCCTTTGTGCACAAATCCTACCAGGAGAGAGCTGTTCTCCTAGTAGTGCTCACACTCCTAAGCTCAGAGGTAAGATTCTGACACTTTCGCCCCAATAACTGTCCAAAGCAGGACCCGTTAGGAGCACACAGGGCACAGGAATAGCAGAACATCTGGGGGCAGGACCCTTTTGGATTAATCTGCACTCCAGATATAAGGCTGTCCCACAGTCCTCCAGCACAAATCCTGCCAGGAGAGAACTGGTCTTCTGAGGAGTGCTGACATACCTAAGATCACAGGCCCATAGAAGGGACAAGTTTCAGTCAGAGACAGCAAGACCAACTAATACCAGAGATAACCAGATGGTGATAGGAAAGGCCATGAACCTAAGCAACAGAAACCAAGGCTACTTGGCATCATCAGAACCCAGGTGTCCCACCACAGCAATTCTTGGATACCCCAACACACCAGAAAAGCAAGACTCTGATTTAGAAATCACATTTCATGATGATTATAGAGAACTTTAAAAAGGACATAAATAAGTCCCTTAACGAAATACAGGAGAACACAGGTAAACAGTTAGAAGCTCTTAAAGAGGAAACACAAAAAACACTTAAAGAATTAAAGGAAAACACAACCAAACAGGTGAAAGAATTGAACAAAACCATCCAGGATCTAAAAATGGAAATAGAAACACTAAAGAAATCACAATAGGAAACAACAATGGAGATAGAAAAACCAGGAAAGAGATTAGGAGTCCTCACCAACAGAATACAAGAGATAGAAGAGAGAATCTCTGGTGCAGAAGATACCACTGAACCATTAACACAACAGTCAAAGAAAATGCAAAATGCAAAATGCTCTTAACCCAAAACATCCAGGAAATCCAGGGCACAATGAGAAGACCAAACCTAAATATAATAGGTATAGAAGAGAGTGAAGTTTCCCTACTTAAAGGGACAGTAAATATCTTCAACAAAATTATAGAAGAAAGCTTCCCTAACCTAAAGAAAGAGATGCCCATAAACATACAAGAAGCCTACAGAACTCCAGATAGACTGGACCAGAAAAGAAATTCCTCCCAGCACATAATAGTCAAAACACCAAATACACAATACAAAGAAAGAATATAAAAAGCAGTAAGGAAAAAAGGTTAAGTAATATATAAAGGTAGACCTACTAGAATTACACCAGACTTCTCACCAGAGATTATAAAAGCAAGAAGATCCTGGACAGATGTCATACAGGCCTTAAGAGAACACAAATGCCAACCCAGACTACTATACCCACCAAAAACCATAGATGGAGAAACCAAGATATACAGTGACAAAACCAAATTGACACAATGTCTTTCTACAAATCCAGCCCTACAAAGGATAATAGATGGAAAACTGCAATACAAGGAGGGAAAATACACCCTAGAAAAAGCAAGAAGATAATCTTTTTTCAACAAACCCAAAATAAGATAGCCAAACAAACATAAGACCACCTATAACAACAAAAATAACAGGAAGCAACAATCACCATTCTTTAATATCTCTTAACATCAATGGACTTAATTCCCCAATGAAAAGATATAGACTAACAGACTAGATATGTAAACAGGACCCAACATTTTGCTGCATACAGGAAACATACCTCAGTGACAAAGACAGACACTAACTCAGAGTAAAGGGCTAGAAAAACAATTTTCCAAGCAAATGGCCCTGAAACAAGTTGGAGTAGCCATTCTAATACTGAATAAAATCGACTTTCAACCAAAAGTTATCCAAAAAGATAAGGAAGGACACTTCATACTCATCAAAGGAAAAATCTACCAAGATGAACTCTTGATTCTGAATATCTATGCTCCAAATGTGAGGGCACCCACATTCATAAAAGAAATGTTACTAAAGCTCAAAGCACACATTGCACCTCACACAATAATATTGGGAGATTTCAACCTCACTCTTAGCAATGGACAGATCCTGGAAACAGAAACTAAACAGAGCCACAGTGAAACTAACATAAGTTATGAACCAAATGGATTTAACAGATAGGGCATTAATAGGGCATTTCATCATTTCATTTTAAAACAAAAGAATATACCTACTTCTCAGCACCTTCACCAAAACTGACCACATAATTGGTCACAAAACAGGCCTCAACAGAGATAAGGAAATTGAAATAATCCCAGACATCCTATCTGATCATCATGGACTAAGGCTGATATTCAGTAACAACAAAAACCATGGAAAGCCCCCACACATGTGGAAGCTGAACAATACCCTATTCAGTGATAACTTGGTCAGTGAAGAAATAAAGGAAGAAATTTAAGACATTTTAGAATTTAATACAAATGAAGCCAAAATATACTAAACTTGTGGGAAACAACAAAAGAAGTGCTAGGAGAAAAACTCATAGCTCGGAGTGTCTCTAAAGAGAAACTGGAGAGAGCACACACTAGCAGCTTGACAGAACAAAGAGAAGCAAATACACCTAAAAGGAGTAAATGGTAGGAAATAATCAAATTCAGGGCTGTAATTAAACCCAGTGGAAACAAAAAGAACTATTCAAAGAATGGACAAAACCCAGAGCTGGTTCTTTTGAAAAATCAACACAATAGATAAACCTTTGGTCACACTAACCAGAGGGCACAGAGACAGTATCCAATTTAAAATCAGAAATGAAAAGGGAGACAACAATGGAAATTGAGGAAATTAAAAAAAAAATCAATTCGACTACAAAAGGCTATTCTCAACAAAACTGGAAAATCTGGATGAAATGGACAGTTTTCTAGATAGATACCAAATACCAAAGTTAAGTCTGCATCAGATAACCACCTAATCAGTCCCATAACCACTAAAGAAATAGAAGGAGTCATTAATAGTCTCTCAACCAAAAAAAAAAAAAAAAAAAAGCCCAGGACCAGATGGGTTTAGTGCAGAATTCTCTTAGACCTTCAAAGAAGACCTAATACCAATACTCTTCAAACTATTCCACAAAACAGAAACAGAAGGAACACTACCTAATTCATTCTATGAAGTCGCAATTACACTTATACCTAAACCACACAAAGATTCAATGGAGAAAGAGAACTTCAGACCAATTTTCCTTTTGAATATTGATGCAAAGAAACTCAACAAAATTCTCACAAACAGAATCCAAGAACACATCAAAACAATAATCCACCATGGTCCAGTAGGCTTCACCCAAGAGATGCAAGGATGGTTAAATATATGGAAGTCTAGCAAGTTAATCCACTGTATAATCAAACTCAAGAAAAAAAGTCACATGATCATCTCATTAGATACTGAGAAAACATTTGACAAAATTCTACACCTGTTCATGATAAAAGCCTCGGAAATATCAGGAATTCAAGGCCCATACCTAAATATAGTACAAGCAATATACAGCAAACCAGTAGCCAACATCAAGCTAAGTGGAGAGCAACTTGAAGAAATCCTACTAAAATCAGGGACTAGACAAGGCTGCCCACTCTCTCCATACCTATTCAATATAGTACTCGAAGTCCCAGCCAGAGGAATTAGACAACAAAAGGATGTCAAAGGGATAAAGATTGGAAAGGAACAAGTCAAAATATCACTATTTCTAGATGATATGATACTATACTTTAATGACCCCCAAAATTCCACTGTCAGCTTTAAGAAAAGCTGATAAACAACTTCAGCAAAATTGGATATAAAATTAATTCAAACAAATTAGTAGCTTTCCTCTACTCAAAGGATAAAAAAGCTGAGAAAGAAACTAGGTTAAGAACAACCTTCATGATAGTCATAAATAATATTAAATGCCTTGGTATGACTCTAAGCAAGTGTAATATCTGGATAACAAGAACTTCAAGTTTCTGGAGAAAGAAGTGGAAGAAGATCTCAGAAAATGGAAAGATCTCCCATACTCATGTATTGGCAGGATTAATATAGTTAAAATGGCCATCTTGCTGAAAGCAATCTAGAGATTCAGTACAATTCCCATCACAATTCCAACTCAATTCTTCATAGAGTTAGAAAGGGTAATTTGGCAATTTCAAATTCACTTGGAATAACAAAAATCCAAGATAATAAAAACTATTCTCAACAATAAAAGAACCTCTGGTGAAATCACCATTCCTGACCTCAAGCTGTATTACAGATCAATAGTATTAAAAACTGCATGGTATTGGTACAGAGACAGGCAGGTAATGAACATGGTTGAGCAAGTGTCTCTGTGGTAGGATGAAACATCCTTTGGGTATATACCCAAGAATGGATAGGTGCATTTTGAGGTAGATCTATTTCCAACTTCTTGAAGAACTGCCACAAGTTTGCATTGTTTTCTTTACTCCACATCCTCAGAAGCATTAGATGTCAGTTATTTATTGATTATATCCATTCTAACGATCTTAAGATGAAATCTAAAGATAGTTTTGATTTGATTTCTCTGATGACTAAGGGTGTTGAACAATTTTAAAAGTATTTTTCAGCCATTGTGTTTTTTTCTCCTGAGAATACTTTACTTCTGTTCTGAAAGTCTTTTCCTGTGCCAATAAATTTAAGATCAACTATCAAAGATCCTGTATTTGGGTGTTAGCCATCTAGTTTTGCCAGCATCACTTATTAAAAATGTTATTTTTAAATAAAATGTATTTCTGCCTTCTGTAAATAAATCAGTATCCATAGATATGTGTATTTATGTTTGGGTCTTCAGTTCAACTCCACTGACCAACATGTTTGTTTTTATGACAGTATCATACTGTTTTTACTATGATTACTCTGTAGTATAATTTGAGGCTGGGAATAGTGATACCTCCAGCATTTATTTTATTATTCAGGAATGTTTTAGCTAGCCTGATTCTTTTTCTTTCTATATTAAGGCCTATGAATTGTTGTATTTGAATTTTATGAGGGTTGTGTTGAATCTGTAGATTACCTTTGGTAGGATGGCCATTTTTACTGTATTAATCCTAGTGATCTATGAACATGGGAGTTCTTTTCTTCTTATGGTAGTGCTTCTTCAATTTATTTCTTCAAAGACTTAAGGTTTTAATCATCTAAGTCTTTTACTTGGCTAGAGTAACCCCAAGATAGTTATTATTTCAGGGTATAGCTATGGGTGTTATTTCCATGATTCTTTCCTCAGTCTGTTTGTCATTCATACATAGGAGAGCTATTGACTTTTTTGACTTAATTGTGTCCAGCCACTTTACTGAAAATGTTTATCAGCTGTAGAAATTTGTAGTAGAATATTTAGGGTCACTTATGTGCACTATCATATCATCTACAAACAAAGATACCTAGACATCTTCCTTTCTAATTTGTATCCCCTTTATCTTCTTTGGTTGTCTTATTGCTCTAACTAAGATCTATATGCCATATTGAACAGGTAATGAGAAAGTATACAACTTTGTCTTATTTCTGATTTAATGGAATTGCTTTGAGTTTCTCTCCATCATGCTGGAATTGGCTGAAGGCTTGCTGTAAATACCTTTATTATGTATGCCGTGTTATCATGAAGGGGTGTTGGATTTTTTCAATGAAGTTGTTTGCATCTAATGTAATGATCATGTTTTTTCTTTCAATTTATTTATAAGAAATAGTACTTCTATATATTTGTATACGTTGAGCCATCCCTGCATCTCTGGGATGAAACCTACTTGATCATGGTGGGTAATCTTTTCGATGTTTCCTTGGATTTGGTTTGCAAGTATTTTTATTGGAAAATTTTTCATCTATGTAAGTGAAATTGTTCTCAAAGTACTATTTGTTGTATGTGGCTTAGGTATCAGGGTAACTGTGGCTTTGTAAAATGAATTAGGCAATGTTACTTATGTTTCTATTTTGTTGAATAGTTAAAGGAATATTGGCCCTAATTCTTTGGTAGGTGGTATGTATAGAGAAAACTATCCATTTATTTTAGATTTTCCAATCTTATGGAGTATAGGTTTTTGAAGTATACCCTTAGGATTCTACTCTCAATGTCTATTGTTTTGTTCCCCATTTCTTCTCCAATTTTATTCATTTTGATTTTTTCTCTCTACCTTGCAGGTACTTTGGCTTAGGGTTTGTCAACTTTATTGATTTTTTTCCAATGAACCAACTGTTTGTTTTTTTGTTTTGTTTTTGTTTCTATTTTATTGATTTCAGCCCCAAGTTTGATCTTTTTGTGTTATTTCTTGTTTTTGTTTTGGAGCTTTACCAAATTGTAGCCTTCACTTCCCTTTGGAATAGAAACTATTACAGGGAACACCAAACAATCAAAATGCAGAGTTATAGAGGACAACCTCAGTAGACATCTCTATAAAGCAACTCCTGTACCTAAGGTTCAGGGATCATTGCAGAAGTGTAGGCAGAAAGAATGTAAGAGCCAGAGGACCGGGGAGTTTGCTATAAGATTGTGTCTCCTAGGGATGTCAGAAGCTACACCCATAAAGTCTTGATTATATTTATGTGTTTGTCATACCCATACCCACATCCACTCACCCATCCACCCACACCCACACAACTCATGATCAAAGAAGGCTTGAATTTGAAAGAGAACTAAGGTATATCAGAGGGTTTGTAAAGAGAATGCAAAAAAGGAGAAACTATGTAAATTATAATATAGTCTTTTAAGTAAAAGAAATCATTAAAATTGCAATAAAAACCAAGCAACAAAATTAGCATAAAGATTAGATCAGGTGGGTAGTGTATTTGTATGGAAATGTATCACCAGCAGCCTATAAATTCACTCTGTTTAGCATATACTACATGAATAAAAATTCAGGTTAGCTAATATCAGTAAGGGGTACTCTGTAGGAGAACCAGCTATGTCTGGTATTACCATGCAGTCAACCAAGATGAGGAAGATGAAGTCAGTACTTTCTGCAATACTATTTCCTGGTAAAGATCAACTGTTTGTCAGCATCTATACTCTGACCAGGGGACGGCCTTACCATTCCTATGAGACTGAAGAATTGATGTCCTTGAAATGGCCATGTTCATGACAACTGCATACATCATTCATAAATTTATCCATTTTCCATAGGTTATAGCTGAAACCTATGGAGAGAACACACTAGAGTTCTTAGGGAATGAAGAACAGAGAAGGTCCCTTGCCTCCATTATCTGTTCCTTACACTGTGTCATACAGAGTGACAGACATTAAGCCATTTCCATCCTTACCATCAGGTTCCTAACTGGATTATCTTTAACATTTGTGGTGTCTCTTTATCTTTGGGTTGTAAAACCACACTCCACAAACTGTGTAGTGACTATAAACCTCCCAAATAACACTTGAACTATATGGTTTTGAAAGATTGAAATTATAATTTGTTATCCAAATACCAGATAACAGTTTTTACAAAATTGTGTACTGTTTCCTAAAGATGTGAGGAGGACACAAAAAGTTGAGAAATCTCGGCGGCTGGTGAGATGGCTCAGTGGTTAAGAGCACTGACTGCTCTTCCGAAGGTCCTGAGTTCAAATCCCAGCAACCACATGGTGGCTCACAACCATCTGAGATCTGACACCCTCTTCTGGTGTGTCTGAAGACAGCTACAGTGTACTTACATATAATAATAATAAATAAATTAAAAAAAAAGAGAAATCTGAAATCTGTTAAGCACCACACTTGAGTTATTCTGCAGATGGTTCCTATTCTATACTCTTGTTTTCATGTCTACTGAGAACATCAATCAAACATTGAATTAATCCTTTTCAATCTTATGTCAGTTATTAGACTTGAACGTGTGTCATTAATTCCTCCTCAGTTTCTGTTGTTAACATTCTGTGAGGTTTAGTCACGGCCCATGATCTCTAAGATGCCTGGTCTCTGATGCTGCTCTATTCCCTTCAATGGCCTATGAGTATTAGCCCTGATTCATGGTTCTTTTTCAGACTTACAAAGTTTGAAAGGAATCATGATAACTTTAAGTATACATTAAAATTTCAGTTCAAACTATATTTAACTTACTTTAGAATGACTTGTTATGCTAAGCAGTATTGTTCAAATAATAACACTAGTGTCAAATGAAGGTTGGAAAGAATTTCCTTGCCACATCCTATTCCTTCCAGCTTGTAAATGTTCCTCATATGGTTTAATAGCATATGTACAATTAAATGCACAGTGTATTTTATTTTAAATTGGGGATTAAGACTAGTGCTCAATTTAAATGGATTTTGCAATGTTTTCAGCTCCTAGAGGTACAGAACATTTAATTTTTTCTTAATGCTCCAAGGAAACGAAAGGCTACAGTGGCTTTTTTTTTTCCTTAGTGCAGGGAGCTCTACATACTTTTCTCCAGTTACATTTGCTTGCCTGTACCTGACCAGGGAATTTCATTCAACAGAATGTTATTTTCTAGGGACAAAGGAAAGAAAGAATGTTTAGAAAGTAGCAAATCCTAGAGCAGAGAAACTTTGGGCAGCTTTTCCAAGTTAAAACTGAAACTTGGCAGATATGTGCACAGTTTTCATTTGCTATTATTCCGTGTTTATTGTGTGACATTTGTAGACTCTAAAGAGTTGTTGGCAGGTACTTGGGTAAAGAAAAATAAATTGAAAAAAAATCCCCAGCTATTCGTGGCTCGCTGGACAGAAGCAGCACAGCTTTTTGACTTTGGGCAACAATTTACCAGGCCTGTGAGCAGATGGTCCTCAACATGTGGCACTCTTAGAATTTGTGGTTTTCAAGAGGCAAGTCTCTTTCAGACATAGCAGGTGATAAATGGCTCCCCAGGTGTGGGATGCTGCCTGCTTCCTTATTAGACACCTGTCATAGAACAGCTGAACTTACAGTGTGTCATGATGCATCTTTCACTTGATATTCATGTAGTAAATAAGGGCTAGTTCATTAAGTTGAGATAATAAAATTATGAATATAAAGTTCCTGAAATATCTAATACGGGTATGGACAAATCAATTATGAAGAACTGGAAAGGTTAATCTGGTTCATGGCTTCATGCCTACTGAGACCATAAACTTTACATTTTAAAACACATTGAATTTTTCCCTGCACAGATGAAGAAACTCAAATACAAATAATTGATGTGATTTTTGATTACTTGACATCTGACTTTCACCCTCAGAATTCATGAGCCTTTTATTGACATATTCAAAGCACAGGCTCAAACCTGATATCAGTTACTGTGGAGTTAAGCAGAAATTGTAGCTTTTAAATATATAATTAGTATCTCTATTTCCAAAAGTTTATAAAGATTTGTGAACAATAATGTTATATTAAATGTTTTCACAATTGCAAAAGTTTAACAGATCAAGTAGAAGAACCAATTAAAATCTAGCTCAAATTGGAAGCATATTTCTTTTTTTTCCAATTTTTTATTAGGTATTTACTTCATTTACATTTCAAGTGCTATCCCGAAAGTCCCCTATACCTCCCCCCTGCTCCTCTACCCACCCACTCCCACTTCTTGGTCCTGGTGTTCCCCTGTACTAAGGCATATAAAATTTGCAAGACCAAAGGGCTTCTCTTCCCAATGATGGCTGACTAGGCCATCTTTGCTACATATGCAGCTAGAGACATAAGCTCTGGTGGGTACTGGTTAGTTCATATTGTTGTTCCACCTATAGGGTTGCAGACCCCTTTAGCCCCTTGGGTACTTTCTATAGCTCCTCCATTGGGGGCCCTGTGCTCCATCCAATAGCTGACTGTGAGCATCCACTTCTGTGTTTGCCAGGCACTGGCATAGCCTCACAAGAGACAGCTATATCAGGGTCCTTTCAGCAAAATCTTACTGGCATTTTCAATTGTGTCTGTGTTTGGTGGCTGATTATGGGATAAACATATGGGATAAACAGTCCTGGTGGGGCTGTTTCTGGATGGTCCATCCTTTTGTCTCAGCTCCAAACTTTGTCTCTGTAACTCCTTACATGGGTGTTTTGTTCCCAATTCTAAGAAGGGGCGAAGTGTCCACATTTTGGTTTTCACTCTTCTTGAGTTTCATGTGTTTTGCAAATTGTATCTTAGGTATTCTAAGTTTCTGGACTAATATCCACTTATCAGTGAGTGTATATCATGTGAGTTCTTTTGTGATTGGGTTACCTCACTCAGGATGATACCCTCCAGATCCATACATTTTCCTAGGAATTTCATAAATTCATTGTTTTTAATAGCTGAGTTTCTAAGAAAGTTATTTCTTGATTTCATATATTTTCCAATAGAATATCTAAATTATTGTACTTATATATGGCCCCTGACATCTTTTGTTCTTTAATTAAATGAGGCAAAGAGCCTAGGATTGCTGAAGGCATAAAATTTGATCTACTGCTTCAAAGTTCTATTTACTAGAATTTCTGATTTCTTCCTAATATTATACATTTAACTTAATTACATAGTGACTATATTTAACCTATCCTCTTTTACAATGTATAACAGAGTGATAAATTAAAAAATAAACAACTTAAAAGTAGTGAGAGACCAAAGAATCAAACTTTTATACAAATTGATAAGTCATTCTACATCTTGAGATGTTAAACAATGTACGGGAGCGTTATATAGAAGGATTGATCTTGAGTGAAGGACACTGTTTCTTGTCCTAGAACATGAAGTAAAGAAGAAAGAAAAAGATATGTGACTTTTGTCCTTGATGTGCTAGAAATAGACCAGAGAAGCAATTAAATGGAGACACAGTGAGGGGGGGAAGGCACTGTCTGTCATGGCAGAGAAAGTATGACTGTAGGAGGAGCTAGTGTCTGGAGCAGTGGCTCGCTGTTAGCTGGCTATAGTTATGACAAGTGAATAGTAGGACGCAGGAATATTGCGTTGGAATCCTGGCCATCCAATAGCCCATAAGCCTTTCTTCAGCAATCATATGGTTCTGCATCTGCTTAAAACTGTGCCTCCAGATGAGGACACCCTGTTGAAACATATTGGCCTGGAGCAACAGATATCAGGGAATGAAATAGAGGACTAGAAATTCACCATGTGTTCTCACGTGTATTTACTACTATCAAAAAGTATTTTGTCAAAAAAAATCAGAAATACTGAGCAAAGGATAGAGGGGATGACATATGAGGGACAACAATTATTTATATAACTTAATTTTTCCCATTTTTTTTTATTGCATGGGAGCATATGTAATGGTGCATTATGGGAGTCAGGAAGCAATTCTGGAAGTCAGCTCTGGTCTTCTACCATATGGGTCCCAGGGATTGAACTCAGGATGCCTTTACCTGTTGAGCCTTGTATATAAGCCCTTTTAAGTAAATGTCATTGTAGTTGCTTTTTGAGTTGATGAATCAGAAAGTCTATGAGATGATATGACATTTCTAAGTCTGTACAGCTAATATGGCCCAGTGGAGCTCTTTCTGTTACTGTGTTACTTATGACATCACTTAATCCCATTGTTGATTGATTTACACTCATACTTTGAGATTTCTTGTGCACACCATCAATGCTGGTTAAGCCCATTGTCAGCTTAATGGATTCTGAATTTCCCCAGGGGACAACCTCTGGTTGTGTTAGTGAGGGTATTCATTTCTAAAGAGGACCAAGAAAGGAAGGCTCACCCTAAATACGGACAGTGCCGTTCCATGGACTGTGAACTTGGACTGAGTACCAATGGAAAAGACAGAAAGTCAGCTGAGCAGTGGGTTTCTCTGTTCTTAGCTCCCTCATTTGTAACATGGACCAAGCATCTGAAGTCATGCATGATTCCTTCCCAGCCATGACGAACCTTATCCCTCGAACTATGAGTCAAAGTAAACGGGCTATAGATTAAGTTGCTTTCTGCCAGGTATTTTACTTCAGCAAAGAGGAAAAAAAAACACATCACGATGTTCTACTATGACATCAGGGTTGTGGATTGTGAAAATTTTCATATTTTCCAATTTTAAGAAAATAATGCAGAACGAGATAGAGTGATACCAGGATTTTTCTAGAGAACTCTTTCTCTCCCTATATTTTGACAGTTGATGTGTGTTTTCCTTTTCACATTGAATACTGTTAAAGAAACAGGAGTTGATATTCTGGTGCTTCCTGTTTTATGTGAAATTGAAAGGTTACTAATGAAACTATTCACTGACCTAACTAGTCGTATGCTTCATTCACTAATTTGAAGTTTCAGAGAAATACAAAGATGTTGTTTCTTTAATGTCAAACCCATAAGCTTTGTTTCCTATTTTCTAGACAAGAAACTTTTAAAACATCAGTGAAAATGTTGAAAGAACCATATCTCACGATGTGTTATATGGGCTACTGACTTCCAAACGTGATTTTTCCAATGTGATTTTTATACCTGTTGAGAAATTGAGCATCCCTTTTCTCCACCCCAGCCTCAGAGCTTCAGCCCATAAGAGAGCACTTTAATTCTTATCACTTCATTACCTGCTTTCTAAATGTTCCTCTGTGAATAGAACTCCCCTTGATACAATTTGAAAGTGCTTTGAAAGAAATAAATGAGATGAAAATCTCTGTAGAACTGAATGACTCATGAAATTTTAGACCTCACAAAAGCACTCAAATTATTAAAATGAAGCATTTGAAACTTCTAGAAGTGTAATAATTTTCTTGTAAGCATCCCTCCTTTTTGAAACCTTTATTCTTTTTTCATATATTATATCCTGACTGCAGTTTTCCCTCCCTTAACTCCTCCCAGCTTCTCCCTGCACATCTCTCTCCTCAAGGTCAACTTCTGTTTAATCCTGTTTCTAGTAAGGGTGTGACTGAACCCTTAGCACACATCTTTAAACCCAAACAGTGAAGGTAAAGTTAGCTTGTAGAAGGAAGCACCGATGTTTGAAATTTATGTCTAATTGAGTGGCAGACAAAGTGACGAATCAGAGAAAAATTTCACAGACTAGGATATACCTAACTCTCAGGGGACAAGAGAGGAAAGAGAAGCTACTTAAGGGAGAGCTGACAGCACAGGAATTGGGTAGAGTTCACAGAAAGCAAAACAGTAGTGTTGAGAGGGAGGGTAGAGCAGCACAGAAAGGGGGTAAGAGGCAGTTTTCCAGGGAGATTTTATAGAGACAGATTAAAGGGAGAACAAGCTAGATACAAGCAAAGACAGAAGAACCAGCAAGAGAATGAGAGGGAGCCAGAAGATTAGGAAAGATTTCTAGAGTTAGTTTGAGGCCAAGCAGAGCAATTCAGAGGCCAAGAGAAAAGCCAGATTGAGTAAGTCACCTGGGAAAGGAGTTTCAGACAGAGCAGCTGAGTTGAACCAGTGAGTCAGAGCTCACAGAAAGAACTAGAAAGGGCGAGCTAATTCAGCAGTAAGTCTCAGAGGTTGAAAACATTCTAGGACTAAGTTAGACTGTACAGAGGCTAAGATCTTCCAGGAATAGGCCTCGCAGAAAACAATTACAGCAGGGGAATAAAATTTACACATATCAATATTGCCCTGTCTCTTTTCTGCAACTGTAATTCCCAAATACCCTTTGACTCATGACCTACTCCTTGGGCTGCTGTTGCTGTAGTGTGAAATAGATCTCTCCTTTAAAAATCTCCTTTCAAATGTACTTCCAGACTTATACATCAGTGAACCTCTCCAAAAGACACATTTTCTCTCAGTTACCCCAATTCTACCACGTATCATTTCCGTTTTTCACTTTCTTTGTGTAACAGATAATATAATTTAACACTTTACATTCTGTATTTATGTTTTAACAGTATAAAACAAAATTCACTTGAAACCAAGTAATTCATTATTGTTTTTGTCATTGTTTTGCTTTTTATACTCCTCCCAAGATTTATTTGCTGTTGACTTTTAAAATATATTAATTTTAGTAATTATTTGAGAATGTCATGACATGCACTTCTATCATTTGCATCCCCAGTAATATCCCTAAATCCTCTTAGATCTACTCCACACTTCTTCTAATGTTGTGCTTTCTTCCTTTTAAATACCAGTTTATTTACTTTAAATAAACTGTAATTACATCAGGCCCATTTCCATTTCCTCCCTCCAATTTCTCATCTCTTCCCATGTCCTTCCTTGCTCTACTTCCTCTCAAATTGATTATCCAATTTTCTTTTATTGTTATTTACACACACACACACACACACACACACACACACACACACGCACACACACAGCCTGATGAGTCACTTTAGTGTTGCTTGTGTGTATATGTTTTCAGAGATGCCCACTTGGTATCAGATAACCGTTAGGGGTCTCGTCCTTGGAAGAGAATAACTCTTCCTCCCTCAGCAGATTTTAGTTGCCTGTAGGCCTTTCTCAAGGAATATGATTTGTGAGAATTCTTCTTTCCACATTAGCATGTCTATTGGTATTGTCATTTTTCAAGCAGCCACATTGAATGTATTAAATCATATTGAGCCATATCATGGGAGTGGCTCCCTGTCATTTTTAGGGGACACAATCTCACAGCAGACCTCCTGGTCTTCTGGCTCTTACAGTCTTTCTATGTAAGACTCTCTTCTGTGATGCTCCCTGAACCTTAGTTTGAAAATTGTATTATAGGTGTATCCTTTGGGAATGAGCTCCCTGTGACCACTTAGTCTTTGTATTATGACTAGTTGTGGTTTTGTCCTGATCTAACTTGAAAGTCACCTTCCTTCAGTCTAGCTTCAGAGTGCCAGAGATGTTATGAAAGTAGTCAATGGAGGAAAGCAATCATTAGTATTGTACAGTTATGATGCCTATGAACTACAATGAACAGCATGGCAAGGTTTCCATAAAGGTGAATAATAGCATTCATATCTTGGTAGTAACCAGCAGCTACCAAGATGGACTTAACAGTCATTCTAAAAGAGGTAAACCATGTCTGGTAATAGAAACCTACCCAACTACCAGTGAGATCATAAATATTAGAAGAGAAACTACCACCACTCCTATTACAACTTTAGTAGAACAGAACAGTTCCTGTTTTTTAAAATAATCAACCAAGTTTCATTTGTACTGCCCAAATACTCCTGGTTATGAAACTATCCACTTGCAGTGATTCTTGAACTGCGGATCACAACCCCTTCCGGGGCCAAATTTTTTTTCGGAGTGGTCACCCAAGACCATCAGAAAACACAGATATTTACATTATAATTTATAACAGTAGCAAATTACAGTTCTGAGGTTGTAACAAAAATAATTTTACAGTTGGGGCCACCACAACATAAGGAACTGTATTAAAGGCTCACAGCTTTAGGAAGGTTGAGAACCACTGCAGTAGTGTGTGCTTGAGTAACTATATACCGTACCCTTAAAGAACACACTTGCTCAGAAGTTAGCAACTTCCAAACAGCTCTTCAGTTACCATGTTGAATGGCTTGATCTTATATAAATCCCATGTGGGTAACCACAGCTGCTGTGAGTGTAGGAGTTAGATGGCTTGTTAACGTCCATTAAAAACTGTTTAGATTCAGTTCTCCCCAGTTGTTAGCTCTTACATTCTTTGCATTCCCTCTTCTGGGATGTTCACCGTGCCTTGGATAGGAATGTATAAAGATATCCCACTTGCTGTTGAACACTTCACAGGCACTTATAATTTACACTTTGATCACTTGTAAGTTTTTGAATTAAATGCCACTGAAAAGTGAAACTTCTTTGATGGTATCTGAGAGCCGAACTAACCTATGGATATAAAAACACAATTTGGAGGGCTATTAATTACTATGCCAATTTAGTAGAATAATAGTAGGAGATTTACCACAGGGTGATGGGAACTCTTCAACTATGATCATTTTTTGCCAGATTTATATTGCCAGGAATTTCATGCTGTGGAGATAATCTTATCAAGCAGAAACTGGATGCTTATGAAAGAAAACAGCAAGACAGAGAAAACATAAGAAAGAGAGAGAGAGAGAGAGAGAGAGAGAGAGAGAGAGAGAGAGAGAGAGAGAGATTTTCCCTTTATAATTTTATATTAGAAAAAGAAACAATGAGCTAAACCCTCCCACTATCTTATCTCTTATCTCCTTATTTCTTATCCCCTTATCTCTTAGGTTTATAGGTTTATCATCACCTAACACTGGGGAACAAGCTAGGGGAATACCAGATCCAACTCATAGCACCTTAGAAAGTAAGATCCAACAAAAATAATGAATTACATCAAAATATTATCTTCTTATTGATTTTGTGGATTATTTTTCAAACCACTGTAGTACGAATCTCTCAAAAAATTAGCTTAAATTGTACTCATTCCATGGCCCAACACTCCCTCTTGCAGGCTGATTAGTTTCATGAACTAAGGAGAGTAATTCAGCCTCCATGAAATTAATTATCCGTGCTTGTAAACTAAGAACACATCTGCCCACCTTCTTTCAGATGAATCCCATGAGAGCCAAATGAGATGACTTTTTAAATTTTAATTTTTATTTATTATTAGTTATTATTATTTACTTTTTAAAAAACAATTCTTAGTAACATTGTAACAGTTGTGAGCAAGGTGGCTGATTACATACAGCTACAATTTTTTTTGTCTCTATTTCTGTCTGTCTGTTTACCTCTGCGTGTGTGTGTTTAATTTTGTCTGCTTTCAGATGAACTCATATTAAAATGATTCTTTAGAGACATTTATAAATTAATTATAGGGTGTAACTGGCAACAACTTCTCTTTTTTTTGACATATATGATGCCAAAGACAGAGGAAAATTTAGTATTAGTATACTCTGAATATGTGATTAACAAGTGTTTTTTATAAACAAAATCTGGCTACTTGATATTAGTGAGGAAAACGAGCTCCATGGGCTTTGCTTATATTGGTTTAGAGGGCCTTGACTTTTTGGTGTCCTCCATCCCTTCTGACTCTTTCATTCTTCCCATCTCCTTTTCTGTGACATCCCCTGAGCTCTGAGGGGAGGTATTTGATGGAGACATCCAATTTACTGCTGAGTGGTCCAAAGTCTTTCACTCTCTGCATAATGTCTAGCTGTCTCTATAATTGTTCCCATCTGCTGTAGAGGAAACTTCTTTGATGATGGCTGAACAAGACACTGATCTATGAGTATAGCAGAATGTTAGGAGTAGTTTTCTCACTACATTTTTCCTTTTTTTTTGACCAGCAGTATCTGGTTTTACCCTATGTCCCTGAGTCATCTAGTCTCAGGTTCTTGGTCACCCAAGCAGTGTTGCATATGAGTTCCATCCTGTGGGGTGGGCCTTAAGTCACATCAGTTCTTCCCCTAGCTTTGTGCCACCATTGCCCTAGGATATCTTGCAGGCAAAACATCACTGTAGACAGAAGTTTGTGGCTGCCTTGGTTTTACATTTCTCCTTTGATAAAACAATCCTAGATATTGAGACTATTTACATCATAACTTAAACACATTAGAGAAAGAGAATGTAGAGAGCAAAAAGGACCACAAGACAAATATAAAGAAACAGGGACAGTCTGGAGGCAGAAATCACCATTTTTTCTCTAAACAGAAAGTTTCAAGTGAGGCAAGTGATTTCCTTCTAAGGGTTTCATAGAGAAATTTAAGAGGAATAATTAATGGATTTTCAGAATTTTTCACATTTGGAGATACTAAGTTCCTGAAAATACCTAAAAATCCTAGTTCTGATGTGATATCTGACCTTCCATACAAAGACTTCTTACTATGTTGTTCCCATCACATATTAAGTGGCTACTCCTATAGTGAGGGAGATTTTGGAAAGAGTTTTGATAATTGTCTTCTTGTCATTTTTGTTTCCTCTTACTCCCGAATTTCTCCCCACCTCATCTGTCTATCCCAATGTATGTTATAGGAGATTGCCTTCTTCCTCTCTTTTTCCCATTTTTTTTTCATGTCATCAGTAGAGTCAAAGTTCCTTTATATCAGAGGAGTAATAGCATCACATACCAAATTTACTTTGTTTAAAAGATTGGTAGAAATTTATACAGAAGCTTTGAGGGTTTCATTACTTCTAATATTTTTCCAACTACTTCAGTTTGAATATTTTGTACTTCATACCCTTCATGGTCTTTAAGGTACTCTACAAGGTTCTAAGCTGCAGATAATTGCTAGTAGTGAAAAATAATTCCCTCTCTGCATTTGCAGATAAATTCCATCATGCAGATATTCAATTGACCTGTTTGGTTCATTCTGGAAGAAATCTATTTCATACCATTTATAAATTAATTTAAGAATTTCTGTTCCCAAATTGTGGTTAAAAATTTCCTTAATATTGTTCATGATGTTTCTTTGATTCTCTTCTTGGTGTAGTTGTTAATAGAATACTGAACCCATCGGCACCACAATTAGCAGTAATCTTGGTAAAACTGAGTAAAATAAAAAAGTTTATACTAAGTTTGGTTTGCACTTTTGTGTTTGGAAATTGTGTTGGATATTAAGCCAAAGCAAACTGTCTTGCGGGTTTAATTTAGACTTTGATTCTTATATTCCCCTACTTCTATTTATTTTATCTCATTTTTGATTTGCTTTATTTCTCTCTAGATAAACAACTGTAGGACATATAATTTAATGAGAGCTGTGAAATTTTCCTCCTGAGCATGATTTGGATTTTACAGAATGTTTAGATTTCTTGTTTACCAGTCTCTCTGCAGCACTGTGTAGAGGGACAAGCTATGCCAGGACTACATCCTGAGCACACAGAAGCATATATAGTGAGCTAGCTGGATTACTGATTCACTACATAACTATGGTGGATTTCAAAATACTCACCCAAAACAAATAAAAATATTATCCGAATTGTTTTTGACTTTGTTTATGCATGTTTTCTTCCTATCTCTTTTAGATGCCTAATCATTTAGGCTAAGTTAAAGGGAATCTTTTATTATTTTTTTAAGTGTCTCAATAGTAGTTTATACTCTTTTCTTTTTTCTTTTTTTTGCATTTCTTATTGGATATGTTCTTTATTTACATTTCAAATGTTATCCCCTTTTCTGGTTTCCCTCCCTTCTGGAAATCCCCTATCACATGCTCCCTCCCCCCTGCTTCTATGAGGGTGCTCCTCTACCCACCCACCCACTCCCACCTCTCTGCCCTCGATTTCCCCTACACTGAGGCATCTATCAAGCCTTCATAGGACCAAGGACCTCTCCTCCAACGGATGCCTGACAAGGTCATCCTCTGCTACTTATGAAGCTGGAGTGATCTTTACTCCTTGGTTGATGGCTTAGTCCTTGGGAGTTCTGGGGGGGGGGTCTGGTTGGTTGATATTGTTGTTCTTCCTATGGGGTTGCAAACTTCTTCACCTCCTTCAGTCTTTTCTAGCTCTTTAAACCTTGCAATCACTTGTTTTTCAAGATTAATGGTTAATCTTATAAATAAGTAACTCTTTTGAAATCAGATTCCCTGAATGAGCTCTGGATGACTCTGAGAGGTGTCCTTGTTTTGTTGCAGGAAGTACTGATTATTGTTTGTTTTTGAGGAAATATTTATTTCTGTAGGATCCCCAATATCAAAATGGGTTTTTTTCCCTCCATTTGTGTTACTTTGTCTCTGAAAAGTAGAATATATTTTACTCTGGCTCCTACAGATGAGGGTGGCCTTTCAAACTTCACATAAGTTTTTTTTTCATAAAACTATAAAAAATAAATTATATGCAAGTAGAATTTAACTATGTAGTTATGTGCATATGTTTGTTAACCAATGGACTTTTCTGTCACATCACCTGCAATGTTCTTTTTCTACAAACACTAGGACAATATTGTATTGACTCATTATTTACTCTGCTTAGACAATGACTATATAGTAATAATATACATAGGTAAAAAGACATGAAAAGAAAATGTAGGCACTCATAGAGTATATGTTCTTTGGAGAAGACCATACTTGTATTGTTCAAATCCTGGAATCTATTTTCTAGTTTTTAAAGCAGGAATGTATAATTAGGATTGCTGGAAGAATATTCATCTTTCCTTGACAAAAATCCAATGCTTATAGCACCTGTGCTCTTCCATTTTATACCATATCTCCAAGCTACATGTTAACCTGAGTTCTGTTTTGGAGAATAGTCTATAGATTAGAAGCAAGACATGGACCATAGCTCAGAAAACATATTAAACAGTAAGCAAAATAAAGTGCTTGATGCACACGTAAAGAAGTCTAAACATATTAGACGTCCATGGCCAAATTTAGAATTATAGATAACCAAACAGTAAAAAGTATATGTTTTACAATATGCCTGTCACATTGTTCAGAGGCAAATACAATTTATCATTATTCACAGGTAGCTGAATATATTTTGAGGATTTACAAAATCACCTTTAGAAAATTTCAATTTAAAATTCATATTTGCCATGTCCTAAGTTGTAAAAAATTTTCATGTATAAAATTCCAAACTAATTAGACATAAGGCTTTTTTTAAATTGTTGTTCGAATTTGATTATTTTATAAAATTCTTTAAAAATGCAAAATGTGTTCCTGAAAGATAAGGTAGATAACCCAAAGACATAGGACAGAACCAAACATGACTGGCAAAAAAAAAAAAAAAAAAAAAAAAAAAAAAGAAAAGTTATTTATTGATGTGCTGTTTTCATGTGCTGGTATAACTAGGCCCCAGGTGGAGGCAGGGTTACCACCCGAGAAGGGGCTTGTAGCTAGAGTAGTAAGAAGGCATGATGAATATGCTGTAAAGCCTCTAGAAAAAAAATAGCTAATTTATCTGTAATTATGTGGAGGCTATTTTTGCCCTCACATCAAATTAAATTATGTACACCTGCCTCCTTTTCCTTGATATTCTGCTGAGAATTGCCAGAGTGATAAAACCCTTTCATTCTAGAAACACAGTTGGTGACTATCGTGGATAAATTTGATCTGACTCTCTTACCTTTTTTATATCTTTTATTTTTGAGGAAAGTTCTTGAGGTTTGATAAAGTTAATACTTCTTACTCTTTTGGCAAGACATAAAAATACATATTTCAAAATGAATCAGAAAATATTCTTAGATTAAAGACAGACACGTAATTATAGTTTGCTTTTAAGCATTATTTTAAACATTAAGAAGTGACTGAGCAGGGCATATGAAGGGCATAAAAGTTGATTTGTTGGATTGAACAAGAGAACATTTGTTTATGATGTCTGTAATGATGAGAGCTGGCCAAGTATTCACTGAAGTGGGTAATTTATTCTTCATTTTAAATACTTTAAAAACAAAAGAGATTTATTTAGGCTCAAAATTCTGGAGGCAAAATTGTCAGATTATATCACAGTATGACAGTTGGCACTTCATGTTGGGAGCACGTGAAAGTGGCCAGGGCTATGTGTGCAAGGGAACACAAAGCAAGAGGAGACAGGAGGCCGGGGAGGGGCAGGCATCCTTTTTAAATATGAAGACTAAGACTTCTTTAAAAACACACATGATAGATTAAAAAGAATCTCAGAGATCATATTTATTGGATGTGGAGAAAGAGGAACACTCCTCCATTGCTGGTGGGATTGCAAGCTTGTACAACCACTCTGGAAATCAGTCTGGCGGTTCCTCAGAAAAT
>NC_034590.1:27677496-27696253 GCF_900095145.1 Mus pahari | reverse complement strand
GACAGAGCCCTCACTGGTCGCCACCTTTCCTCTGGTGAGGAAGGTTTCCAAATTTCTGGAGCCCGAAACAGGGTCTGTCCCAGAAGCTAAGTTGCTTCTCTCTGTCCCAAAGGTATGTATGTTCTGAGGTCCACAGTCTCACCAGTGCAGCCGGGAGCCTAGGCGAATTGGAGCAAAGATGGCTCCCCAACCAGCTCAGGCAATGAGACCCCTCCTGGGCAGACGCCTCTCCTCTGGTGGGGCATGTGCTCGTATTTCTAGAGACCGAAACGGAATCTTTCCCAGAAGCTGTGTTGCTTCTGCAGGCCACTCTTTCCCGGCAACTCACCAGAGCAAAGATGGCAAAGATGGCTCTCTTACCAGTTCAAGCAGTGAGAACCCTCTCTGGGGGACACCTCCCCTCTGGTGGGAAAGGTGCTGGATGTCTGGAGCCAGAAATGGAGCCTGCCCCAGCAGCTGTGTCACTTCTGCAGGCCGCCCTTTCCCTGGCAATGCACTGGAGCAAAAATGACTCTCCTACTAGCTCAGGTCTTGAATCATGCCCCACTATGCCAGGCTCTCATGATCACTTTGTCCGGATCTGTCAGGAAAACAAGCTCAGCTGCTCAGCAGGTAGCTTCTTGCAGGAAGCTGCAGATGTGGCAGACAAAAGACAAAGACTGAGCCAGCCTGCTCAAGGCTGGAGGGAGGCACACCATGCTTTCTTCACATTATTTTTATTCTTAAGAACATTGGCTTTGGTGCTCCCATTCATCAGCTCATAGAACTGACTTCTGTCTGTATGCCATAACCCATGAGCACCAGTTGCCAAGATCTAGAAAGCTCTATAGCCCCAGTTACAATTTGCTATATTTAAGAAGTTTCTACTTGCCTGGTGGTGGTGGCACACACCTTTAATCCCAGCATTTGGGAGGCAGAGGCAGCCAGAGGCAGGCAGATTTCTGAGTTCGAGGCCAGCCTAGTCTACAGAGTGAATTCCAGGACAGCCAGGGCTATACAGAGAAACCCTGTCTCGAAAAACAAAAGCAAAACAAAAAACAAACAAACAAGAAGTTTCTACCCTGAGTTATTGAAGGTTATTACTTTCTCTTCAAATCCATTTCAGCATATTTAATTGAATGTATAGATTAAGATTTATGCTATGATATGTCAGTTGTATATTATAAATTGCATATATTATATACATATATTATTTGTACATTTTACTTATCTGAATTATTTGAATTACACACACACACACACACACACACACACACACACACACACACACACACAGTGTGTGTGTGTGTGACAATTATATTTGTCAGAAGCCACTTAGGAAACGCCTCCACATGCAAGTGATTTTTCTGGAGAGGGCTCACTGTTTTGCATGGCTTGTGATGTGTGAACTCTGAGATGCAAGGGCACCCAAGACTTCATCCCAGGATTTCTTCTTGCTGCTGACATGTCTCTATTTCATAGCCTAATGATTCGTGGGCATTGAACAGATTTCCTGAAGATCAACATGAAGATGAACTTTCATATAATAATGCTGAGAGGAATTGAGGATTTCATAGTTCTTGCAATTTTATAGAATTTCTAAATTTATATAAGTAATTTCAAACCATCTATAGAATAAAAGTTGCGACTTGAGCTCTGTAAACCTTCATGTGTCATGAGCTAATTACACTAGGAAAAGATTGGAACAAATTTACAATCAAGGAAAACGTTTTTTCTAACTAATTTATCTATACAAAACTTTAAAATTATTAAGACACAGGCAGATGATTTTCCTTTTGACAAAAATGTGCTCATTTATGACATAAAATTCGTGTTTTAAACTTATAATGAACTTATGGGGGGCTAGTAACATAATGAATGTTTAGTCAGTCTTAATGGAAAAACAGGTAAACAATTCTGTTATAACTCCTTAAGTCTTATTGATTTATGACATGAATTATTACCTTAAACTTACTATGAACTTATTGGAGTATAAAAGAATTAAGAATTTCATGTGACCAATTATCCTGCTGTAATGCTTCTACCTGATAGTTGTATGACATAATTTTAAAGAGAAAGTATAAGTACTGAGAACAGCAATAAAATGATGGTGCAGTTTTCTTCAGCTTCATACAGAGTGGTTTTTTATGTGTATGTGAATAAGGTTACTTGGAATTTCTTTTTTTCTGCTTCATCTAGAATGAGTTGAGTGTTTTTTTCTGTGTTCTTGACTTTTTTTTTTCTTTTCCTTTCTCTCTGGTTCACAAAGAGCAAACTCTGAGCCTCTTGCCTGATCAGTGAGGTGTGAATAAGTCAAAGAGAAAACATCCTAAGAAATGGACTTCTTTTCTTTTTTCTTTCTTTTTTGAAATTTATGGGAGGAGGAGCCCTTGGTCTTGTGAAGATCATATGCCCCAGTACAGGGGAATGCCAGGGCCAGGAAGCAGGAGTGTGTGGGTTGGGGAGGAGGGCACAGGGGGGAGGGTATAGGGGGCTTTGGGGATAGCATTTGAAATGTAAGTGAAGAAATTACTAATAGTAAAAAAAAATTATTAATCTTTTTATTTGTTTACATTTCAAATGTTATCCCCCTTCCTGATCACCCCTCCACAATCCTCCCCCCTCTCCCCTTTGCCTCTAAGAGGGTGCTCCCTCACCCACCCACCCACTCCCATCTCCCTGCTGCTAAAAGCAGGAACTAATTACCAGAAGCCAGTGGCTTTTAGCCACAGAATAGCAAGGGAGAGTTAAATCTTTAGTGACCATCTGCTTCTGTCCCCAGAACATTAAGAGAGAGTTACAAGGCCAGAGATCACCAGTTTTGGGTCTTTGTCTAATGCTGTGTCCTGCCTCAGCAGTACCCTTGAAGGCAGGGTCTGGTCTCTGGCATAAATTCTTTTTAAAACTGTGGACAACTTAGGTAGAAATTGAAATATTCATTTCCATGAATTCCTGTCTTAAAGAATAAAAATGACAGAAGACAGCCAGAGGCCACAGGACCACCTGCCACAGCGAGGTGTAGGCTGAGAAGGGACTATTATGATATACGGACTATTATGATATACGAGAGATAGAACTGGAGATGTAATGGTGGTAAGGAACATCCTGATGTGCGAGGCCTGCACTGCTACTTGAGTCCAAGGTAATGTCTGGGCCCGTGCTTCCATAGAGGCCACGTGTCACTATCACACCAGGGGTCTATGCCGATATCCGTAGCCTGTGTTACCACCGAAGGCCACGTGGACATCAGGCTGCTGCCTGAGGGCAGGCTGATGTTGAAGGACCATGCTGAGCTGGTCCAGCCCGTCACTTGTCACTGCATGGTGGCACAGCGGTAATGCGGGCACAGGAGAGCTAGACCTGCTCTTCACTTGGGCAGAGCAAGAGAGCTAGCCCTGTTACCAGCTTGTGTGACGCTACCTCTTCCACACAAGAGTTTTTCTTTTTTAATTTTTAACTTATAATTTTCTTGTGGGAAAGGGAGTTAGAAGAGTAAAGGGCAGATATGGAAGGACTGAGAAATGAGCGGGATCGGGGTGCATGATGCGACATTCACAAAGAATCAATAAAAATTATGAAAAACGTTTGCTTTATACAAAATGTATTATAGTCACAATACATTAACATGTGTAATTCTTCTAAAAAGTCTCAACTAAATAACATCATTACCACCACAAACACTGATATGTTTGTATAAGTTTGTCTGAATGCATATGAGGAATTTTCTGTGAGAAATCCAGTAAGTTTAATGTAAGTTAATATGGGAAATAAGAATTAAAATGGGGAAGTTTTATTCACCTCAGTTATACAGAGAGATATACAGTTACTCTTTATGTATTTAAAACCCACAATTTCTTTAAAAATCCTAGGAACTCTATTTTATTTTTGACAAAGCACTCAGTATCAAACTGGAATTGAAGAATACAAAATGTTGCCTACATTAGCCTTACATTGGTCAGAAGATTTAATCACAATGTCTGATGAAATCTTTTTGAAATCTTTTTGCGATGACAGATAATTTAATATGAACTGCTTATAATGTTCTATTTAAATCATTTTACAAAAATGCAGTAGAATGTTGAAAGGCAATTTGACATGAAAATCAAAATAACCATGTATAGCATGTCATATTTCTGTCTGTCGCCTTCATCACTTAAGAAAAGAACTACAGGGATGGAAATGGAGAGGAGTTTGAGAAAAGACTGTCCAGCAACAGGCCCAAAGTGAGATCCAGCTCAAGGGGAGGTTCCAAGGCCTGACACTATTACCAAGGCTATGGAACGCTCACAAAAAGGGACCTAGCATGACTGCACTCAGGAAGACCCAACAAGCAGCTGAAAGAGTCAGACGCAGATATTTGCACCCAAATAATGGACAGAACCTGCTGACCCCTGTGGCTGAATTAGGGAAAGGCAGAAAGAAGCTAAGGAGAGGGGTGACCCTGTAGGAGGACCAGTTGTCTCAGTTAATCTGGACCCCTGAGATCTCTCAAACACTGGACCACCAAAGAGGCAGCATACACCAGCTGATATGAGGCCCTCAATATATACACAGCAGAGGACTTCCAGGTCTGATGATGCACCTAGCCCTCAAGAGACTGGAGGTCCCTGGGGATTTAGAGGTCAGGGAGGGTGGGATGTGGGAGGGTGGAGAAATCCTCATGGAGACAGGAGTTTGGGGGAGGAGGTATGGAATGTGGAATAGTTGTAGGGTGGATGGGGGGGTGGGGAATAAAATCTGGAGTGAAAAAAAGAAAATTAATAATAATAATAATAATAAAATAAATAAAAAGGAAAATTTAGCAATTCTCATTTGGTTTCTAAATATTAAATTGTATGTATACTTCTAGTTCTGATCTTTCTGTTTTTTAAAAAAAGACTGAATTTAATAGTTTTACAACATACCATGTAGTAATGACCACATACCATGATGGGAACAGCTGTTGTTTAAGACACTTGCTATATGATATATATCTTACTCTGTGATTAAAGAAATTTCATCACTATTTATCTTTCTACACACAGATGGCTATTTTCACTTTTGAGGAAACAGCTGTGTTGACAGAACATTTTTTTTTTTTTTTTTTTTTACACTGGGTTAGAGAGCTCCCAACAGTATGCTAAAGCACTCAAAGCTGGGTTACATTTTTCCATCTCCGATCCAACTTCTGATGTATCTTCCCATTACCATTTAGCTTGATGCTCTGGGTTGTGACCGTGAGCAGCATTATAAAACTCTTTTCATCTTCATTGATTCCTCATGAAAAGATTCTCTGAACTGTTGAGTTGAAGAACGGGAGACACATGGGAAATAGCATTCGACCACTGATATCTATCTCACTGAGTGTGGGGAAAGGCAGACACAGATATTACAGTACACTTTACCATGTTGGTACTCAGTCTTAAACAAATCATGTTAAAATTCTGTAATAATGTATACAGCACAAGGAGAGAAATCCAAACAGTTCCATCCATGTATAAGATAAAAGAAAATTCTAATAGTAAAGCTTTAGCTATGTATGCCTGTGATTTTTGCACCACTTAAAAAATAAACATCATTGTCTTAAAACACTAAATCCCATTATAATTAATTTTAAGATGGGTATTGCTACATTTCAAAGGCTGCTCTAGAATATATGAGTTGAGGTGGGTCTATTGCCTTAATCTCCATAGTATTTAGGACAGTTCAAGACCTGAAAATGTAAATAGAAGCAATAAAGAAAGCACAAACTGAGGGAATCCTGGAGATGAAAAATCTATGAAAGAGAACAGGAACAACATACACAAGCATCACCAGCAGAAAACAAGAAATGAAAGAGAGACTCTCAGGCATAGAAAATACGACAGAAGAAACTAATGCATCAACCAAAGAAAATGTTAAATCTAACAAACAAACAAAACAAAAAAACCTCCTGACACAAAACTTCCAGGAAATCTGGGATGCTATGAAAAGACCTAACTTAAGAATCGTAGGTATAAAAGAAGGTAAGGTGTCCCAGCTCTAAGGACCAGAAAATATTTTCAACAAAACCACAAAATAAAAATTCTCCAACCTATATAAAGAAATTCCTATAAACATACAAGAAGCATACAGAACACAAATTCGATTGTACCAGAAAAGAAAATCCTCTCGTCACATAATAATCTACATACAAAATCTAGATAACAAAGAAAGAATATTAAAAGCTGCCAGGGCAAAATGCCAAGTAACATAAAAAAAGGCAGACGTATCAGAATTACACCCAATTTTTCAACAGAGACTCTAAAAGCTAGAGGGGCCTGGACAGATGTCTTGTAGCCTCTAAGAAACCATAGACCCCAACCTAGAGCATTATACCCAGCAAAATTATCAATCACCATAGGTGGAGAAAACAAGATATTCCAAGACAAAACCAATGTAAACAATATCTATCCATTTAAACAATATCTATCCATTTAAACAATATCTATCCATTTAAACAATATCTATCCAGAAAATACTAGGAGGAAAAATAACTCAAGGAGGTCAAGTACACTTAAGAAAACAAAGGAAATTAATTCCACACCAGCAAAAACAAAATAAGGGAAGGGCACACACACACACACACACACACACACACACACACACACACACACCACACATACATAACACACACACACAGAAACACCACCAATATCAAAATGACAGAACTTAATAATCATTGGTAATTAAGATCTTTCAACATCACCCCCTTCCTCCAAAAGACACAGACTCACAGAATGGATATGAAAACAGGTTCCATAAATTGGATGCATAAAGAAACACATATCAGCAACAAAGTCAGATATTACTTCAGAGTAAAGGACTGGTAAAAAGCTTTTCCAAGTAAAGTGATCTGAGAAGCAAGCTGAAGTAGCCTTTCTAATATCTAATGAAATAGATATTAGATATTAAATAATTAATTTCAACCAAAATTAATCAAGAGGTGGGAAAGGACACTTTATTCTCATCAGAGGAAAAATCCACCAAGATAATGTTTCAGTTCTGAACATCTATGCCTGAAATGTAAGGGTATCCAATTCATAAATAACATCACAAAAGCTTAAATTGCACATTGAACCCCACACAAAACTAAATAGAGAAATAATGAAACTAACTGATGTTATGAATCAAATGGATCTAACAGATATCTACAGAACATTTCACCCAATCACCAAAGAGGATACCTTCTTAACACCTCATGGAACCTTCTCCAAAACTGACAACATATTTGGTTACTATGTAAGTCTTCACAGGTACAAGAAAATTGAAACAACTCTATTTTATCAGACCACCACGAATTAAAGCTTGACTTCAACAACAACAGAAAGCCTACACACTCACGGAAACTGAACAACTCTCTACTCAATGATCACTGGGTCAGAGAGGAAATAGAGAAAGAAATGAAAGACTTTCTTGAATTCAATGAAAATCATACCCAAATTTATGGGACACTATGAAAGCAGTGCTAAGAGGGAAGTTCATAGTACTAAGTGCCTTCATAAAGAAATTGGAGGGTTCTCATACTAGCAATTTAAAACTTGAAAGCTTAAGAAGAAACAATCACAACCAAGATGAGTCTACATCAGTAAACAAGCAAACTCAGGACTGAAATTAACCAACTAGAAACAAAGAGTACAATATAAGGAATTAACAAAACCAAGAGCTGGTTCTTTGAGAAAATCAACAGATAGACAAACCCTTAGACAAACCAAAAGAAAGAGAGACAGTATCCTAATTAACAAAATCAGAAATGAAAAGGTAGACATAACAGTGGGCATTGAGGAAATTCAAGAATCATTAGGTCTTACTTCAAAAGCCTGTACTCCATAGAACTAGAAAATCTAAATTAAATGAATAATTTTCTGTGGCAAAATTGCCAATTAAGGTCAAAGTCTACCATTGATTAGATAGCCTTCTAGGGCTCTGTGCTATATGGAGGACTGCAGGATAGACCTCATCTGCAGGATAGGTAGATGTGTCTGGAAGCCTCTGAAACACAGCTCACTTCCTTCATCCTTTCAGTGGGACCTGCTTCCCTATCCTACAGAAGCCTGTGATTGTCCAACTTTGTTTATTTTAACTTTGCTTTCATGTTAATAGAAATGTATCAAATTCTACAAATCACTCCGTTGTTTTCATTTTTGAGAAGCATGTCCCTCCACATTGTTCAGACTAATGTCTAACTTTTGGGATCGTGTGGTTTTTGCTTTAGCTGCCTCTCATGCTACAATCGCAAGTACACACTGTCATGTATGACTTGTAATCACCTCTTGTAAGCACGCACTTATTTTCTTTTCATGGTCTGTGCTTGGGACAGTACAGAGCACATTCCTGAGAGCTAAGACAACTGAAGCTCCCTGAATTATGATGACAATATGGATGGGTAGGAACGGCGGTTGCAGCTGCCTCTTCTAAGAATGTTAGCAAAGATACTTAGCTTTAGCCTAACTTTAGGGAACGGGAAAAAAAATAATGCCATCTTAGACTTCTACTAGCTAATGGCTCTGGATGTTAATTTTTGGTTACTGAGATAGAACCTAAGAGAAACTAATGTAAACATGTTTATTTTATCTCAATTTTTAAGAGTTTTAATTCATGGTTTTTAACTTGATTACTGCTCACCCCATGTCTACTTATAGCAGAAGGAAAGACAGAAGGGGGCTAGGATGTTCTGTTAGGATAAGCATCAATGGAATAATTCTTCTACTAGATCTATCTCCTGGTGACAACTGTATCCTTACACTGCCATCTGATTACAAATCTACAGTGGGTTGATCTACTGAAAGAGTCAGAGCTCTCACTATCCATTCAGTTCCTAGAAGCCACATCTCTGGATATGGTTTTGATGATCAAGCCTTCAGCATACGATCTTTTGGGAGGTAGTGGTGGTTCATATCTAACTCACAGCAAAGCTTACACTTGGGCTTTTTGTATGTGATGGTAACTGCACTTACTTGAGGTCTAATGTTTTGCTATCAGCACTTGGAGTGCCATGACTATTAAGATTTCATCCTGTTAAAGGAACACTGTGGCTTGAAAGACCAAAGCTTCTACTGTTGAGCAATGAGGTACAGTAAAAATACGGGAAAGCTCCCCAGAATAATGTGCTTCTCTGTGGATAAAGGATAATATTCAAACCAATGGACATCAGAACTTTACTCTGTGGCTGGAAAGCATAACTATCTTCCAGACATAGGATGATAGATAAGGATTTGGATTGCTATTATGTATGTCAAGAACCTTGCAACTCCCTTAAGATTTTGTGGATTAGCCCACACAGAGCTAGCTAACATGCAGTAATTTATCTTAATTATGGAAGCTCTGCATCTAATTTGGTTCAGGGAAGACTTGCTGCTTCATTTAGAAATGCTTCTTGATTGTCATTATAGTGACACAGATTATATATAATTTGCCCCTTTAATCATGCTAAGTGTTAAGTTTACTTACATTGTTTCACATCAGAACCATCAGTCTTGAAAGCTGTTTTTTTCTTTTCTCAGACTGAAACTCTTTCATTAAATATTAACAACTAACACATTCTGGTGACTCAAACATGTTACTTTAGTACTTGGGAGGCTGCACAGGAGCTCAGGGAGGTCAAGATCGTCGTGAAATCCATACTGAGCTGGAAATCAGAACTGCATCTTAACCAACCAACCAACCAACCAACCAACCAACCAACCAACCAACCAAACAAACAAACAAACAAACAAACAAACAAACAGAAAATTCACCGAAACAAAAACACTCACTTCTTGTTCTTTCGTACATCTCATACCTTTCAAGTATGTATTTTTCTCTCTCTGCCTAAACTAGACACCCTTTGTCAGTGTAATCATCTTCTCTGTCCATCACATTTGAACTGCCTAGCATAAAATTCTCAATTTTCATCAACTTCATAGTGTGCATCACAAACCCGTTTCTATGTTTTAAGGCTGAACTCTATTCTATTTTATTACTGCTCCATGTTTATTTATCCCTTCATCTGGATTGCATCTACATCCAGGTACTGCGAGAAGTGATGCTATGAACATTGAATTTCTAAAAACTGCTTGGGTCTCTGACTACAGCTCCTGTGCATATATGGCAAGAAGTGGAAGTGGTATGCACTATAGATGTATTGTTTGTTATTTTGTTAAATAAATAGCCATATCATTATCATATTATTTTTTTTACAACATATAAACTATTTTATTTTCCCATCAAGTAATCAATGTAGCAATATTTTTTTCTGCATTATATCATCTTCATGTGGCCTTTCTTTTTTTCCAATTTTTATTAGGTATTGTATTAGTCAGGGTTCTCTAGAGTCACAGAACTTGCAGATAGTCTCTATGTAGTAAAGGAATTTATTGATGACTTACAGTCTGCAGTCCAAATCCCAACAATGGTTCAGTAGTAGCTGTGAATGGAAGTCCAAGGATCTAGCAGTCGCTGAGTCCCACACCGCAAGAAGGCGAAAGAGCGAGAGCCAGACTCCCTTCTTCCAATGTGCTTATATGGTCCCCAGCAGAAGGTGTGGCCCAGATTAAAGGTGTGTGCCACCACACCTTTAATCCCAGATGACCTTGGACTCGGAGATCTCCCTGTCTTCTCAAGATCTCCATACCAGATCAGAAACTTCTATCTCCCAGTCTCCAGATTAGGTCCACTGGTGAGCCTTCCAATTCTGGATTGTAGTTCATTTCAAATATAGTCAAGTTGACAACCAGGAATAGCCACTACAGGTATTTACTTCATTTACATTTCAAATGCTATCCCCAAAGTCCCCTATACCCTCCCCCACTCCCCTAACCCCCACTCTCCCTTCTTGGCCCTGGTGTTCCCCTGTATGGGGCATATAAAGTTTGCAAGACCAAGGGGCCTCTCTTCCCAATGATGGCTGACTAGGCCATCTTCTGCTACATATGCAGCTAGAGACATGAGCTCTGGGGGTGCTGGTTAGTTCATATTGTTGTTCCACCTATAGGGTTGCAGACCCCTTCAGCTCCTTGGGTATTTTCTCTAGCTCCTCCATTGGGGGCCCTGTGTTACATCCAATAGCTTCTGTGTTTGCCAGGCACTGGCATAGGCTCACAAGAGACCGCTATATCGGGGTCCTTTCAGCAAAATCTTGCTGGTGTATGCAATAGTGTCTGCATTTGGTGGCTGATTATGGGATGGACCCCTGAGTGGGGGCAGTTTTTTGATGGTCCATCCTTTTGTCTCAGCTCCAAACTTTGTCTCTGTAACCTCTTCCATGGGAGTTTTGTTCCCCATTCTAAGAAGGGGCAAAGTGTCCACATTTTGTTCTTCCTTCTTCTTGAGTTTCATGTGTTTTACAAATTGTATCTTGGGTATTCTAGGTTTCAGGGCTAATATCCATTTATCAGTGAGTGCATATTATGTGAGTTCTTTTATGATTGGGTTACATCACTCAGGATGATACACTTCAGATCCATCCATTTGCTGAGGAGTTTCATAAATTCATTGTTTTTAATAGCTGAGTAGTANTCCATTGTGTAAATGTACCACATTTTCTGTATCCATTCCTCTGTTGAGGGACATCTGGGTTCTTTCCGGCTTCTGGCTATTATAAATAGGGCAGCTATGAACATAGTGGAGCATGTGTCTTTATTACCAGTTGGAACATCTTCTGGATATATGCCCAGAAGAGGTATTGCTGGATCCTCCAGTAGTACTATGTCCAATTTTCTGAGGAACCGCCAGACTGATTTCCANAGTGGTTTTACAAGCTTGCAGTCCCACCANCAATGGAGGAGTGTTCCTCTTTCTCCACATCCTCGCCAGCATCTGCTGTCCCCTGAATTTTTGATCTTAGCCATTCTGATTGGTGTGAGGTGGAATCTCAAGGTTGTTTTGATTTGCATTTCCCTGATGATTAAGGATGTTGAACATTTTTTGAGGTGTTTCTCAGCCATTTGCTATTCCTCAGTTGAGAATTCTTTGTTTAGTTCTGTGTCCCTTTTTTTAATGGGGTTATTTGAATTTCTGGAGTCCGTCTTCTTGAGTTCTTTATATATAATGGATATTAGTCCCATATCTGATTTAGGATTGGTAAAGATCCTTTCCCAATCTGTTGGTGGCCTTTTTGTCTTATTGACAGTGTCTTTTGCCTTACAGAAGCTTTGCAATATCATGTGGTCTTTCTAATATTAAGCAAAAAAGGCTGAGAAGGCAAAACTTAATGACTTGATTATGTGGAGGAAACTGTTGCTTCCTGACCAACAGGAGCAAACGATCTCTGAAGCTGCATATATACAGTGTCATCTCCTTACTTTGCTTGCCCTGTGCTACTGGCTAATAGAAGGATGACCAACATATTAGGATGACTAATGGGATCTGGAGAGCAACTTCATATTATTAAATAAAGGTCTGTATCTAGGCCCTGGGAGATAGCTCAGTTGGGAAAAGTACTTGCCATGAAAGTATGACAGGCTCATTTGATCCCCATAATCCTTGTTAAGACTCAGATGTTGTGGTGTGCATTTGTAATCCTAGCACCAAGGTTGAGTGACCAGTCAGTCTAGCCTGATTAGTGAGCTCTGGACCAATAGGAGTCTCTGTGTCTGAAAGACATGGTGGTTGCCTCTAGAAGAACACTTGAATTGTCCTCTAGTCTCCATGTGAGCACATGCACATGTGTACCTGCACACAGAAGAACACACATGATCAGAGACCCGTTACATACTCCCCCTGCTCACAGACATACATATCACACCCATAATTGACATCCCTTCCTACACAAGTAAGCAAGCAGACAAAAGACTATGCTTAGTTAATATGATTAAAATCTCTTTAAAATAACATCTATGCGTGCTTGAAAATAAACTGTCTGAATAATGTAAAACATTAGAAGATGCATATATATATATAATTTATCTTCTATTATACTATGTTACATTATTTCATATATAAACAACATGTTTATATTAGTATCTTCCATCTTACAGTATATAAAGAAAGGTGTATGGTTCAGAGAGTAATGGGTACAATCTGAAATGTTTTTAGTTTCTTTACAGTCAAAAGAATGATGATTGTTATTTAGAATCAATTAGATAAGCTGTTTTCTTGACATCTCTTTGTTTTATGAGCTTTCCTTAGTGTAGAGCAATGTCTGAGCCTACTCTATACTCCAGATACTAGAGAACATGGGTAATAATAATAATAATAATAATAATAATAATAATAATAATAATAAGTAATAAACATTGACTGAGTAAACTCTGCACATATATATTGACAATGTTCTATAAAGTTATCATAGGACTAGACTCTTTATGAATTGTCCTGGCCCTGCTGCTAAGTCTTGCTCTTGCAATGTCCCTGGAAACAGACCTAACCCAAAGAGATAGGTCTTGTGGAATTAAATGGTACTAGGCTGGCAGAATAGTGCTGGCATTATTACTTGGGAGCAACATTGATACATATCAGACACAAGATGAGTTCAGACTTCTAGGATGGCCATTTTTTGTTTCTGATACACTAGCTGGCACCACAATAAAAGGGTATGTATTGGTTCTTGCCTAACTGAGTTCTGTTTATACTGCGGTCTATGAGCTGTAGTAGGGTGAGGTAATGGGGCTGGAGATGACTATCTTCGGCTCCATTCATGAGTGCTGCACACAACCATCTCACACTGTGCATTTCATGTCACATTGCAAGCTGCCCTTCATCTCCACTGAGGACTTTGTAGATTTTCTTCTTTCAACACTGGTCACCTTTTCCATGAGTATTCCTTCCAAGTACACAGTGGGTTGGTGACTTCCAAGATTTTAAATCATGTAGTAGAAGTGATGGACAACCCCATACAAATGGGACTAGTGTTCCTTTTCCACCTGTTCACCCTAAAACCCATGCCACTGACTTTTGGAATGTCACCAAATGCAGTGAGGAAGTGCATAGCATTCAAGAGCTGTCATGACTACACTTACTGTGTAAAAGGTTTGTTCTATGACATTTAAAAAATGAATTTCATTACCATAATATAAATTATTTGCTTTTTGCATTATCTTCAAGTAAACTTGTGCTTTTGTTATTGTCCACATAGTACAATAATAGCCTTTCATTAAATTATCTAAAGTCAATATTTATAGTGAATGGTGCAGATTCATGAGAACAAGGTAAACTGCATTAAACAAATGGCATTAATCTGCTTCAGAGACAGGAAAATCTATACTTTTAAAACTAAAAATACAGATTCTTTATGTGCAGTAATAATGGGGGACACAAAACAAACTCCCATGATTTATTTTATGGGCTTTTTGTTTAATTTATTTATTTTTCCATTGTTTCTTTGTTTTGATTTTCACTTTCGTGTTTTATGGAGTTTTTGAAACAGAGTGGGAGAGAAGAGAGAGCATCATTTTTGGTAGGCAGACTTGGGGAAGAGCTGTGAGAGGGGAATATGATCAAAATACATTGTATGAAAAACTTAATTAAAAAGAAAAGAAACTGAAAAGTAAGATCTGAATAATAACAGTGAATAATAACAACTTTGTAATTTTCTTCACGGAAAATTGTATCAACTTATCTGGAACCAATACATTTGAAAGTGAACTTTCCAAGAGATAATCATATATGAAGGGGTGTTATCTGGACAAAGATATATTATGACCCGAGTCAAAGAGATATTTTCAGTCTATTATTTTTTAATTTGCTCTGCTTAAGATTCATATGAACCATCAGTAAACATACCTTCGAGTCCAGTTGTTTAATGATCAGGAAGTATATTTACTTGCTGTCCTCTCTGTTTCAGAGTTAGCTCTGTCACTGTGAAATGTGCTCATTGCTTTCAGAATTCCTTTTGGTTGGGAAAATGAAGAGGACAGTGCCTTAGCAGGTGACCCAAGGGGAGAAGGTGTGTGTACACCCATATTATGTGACCTCTGCCGAGGTAGACTGGGAGCTAAGGAGGGAAACTGCAGCTATGCCTTGGTATTGTGCATCCTTACAATCAGAGCACCCTTTGTGACTGCAGTTGGGTCTTTTCATAGTAATAGAAATTGAAGCTTGATGGCGTGTTTCTAATGCTCTCCATGTGCACCAACAAACATACTCAACATCAGTTAATGGGAAATGGAAGAGAAATCTTCATCTAGAGAGTGGATTGTAGTGTGTGTTGAAATGAAAGATGTTGCTAAGAAGTGCACTTGGTAGGGACAACAGAGTGAAGAGGGGACTGTGCTGCTTGGGTCCCATGGCTCTGCTCTTTCTCTCTGGAGTGTGATTACTCACTTCCTTTAATGCATACACTTCCATCTAAAGTGTTTGTGTTTCTCAATGTAATTGAGAGAACAAGATTCAAGGAGAAAACGTTATCAGGTAACACAGTGAAATGCATTTTATGGGCAGATCATGGAAAAGTATATTTAATGAAGAAATAACAAATACTTTAATTGTTGAATATACATAAATGTTTATCATATTGTAAGCCAGTGTTATGATTTATTTTAAAATAGCTAAGCTTCCTGTGTGGATTGGTGTGTATGTACGCTTGCTTCACCATACTGGTGATCTGCATCATCTGCATCTCATTCCCAGAATCCCCATAAAGGTGAAAAAAGAGAACCAACTCCACAAAATTATCCTGCAACTCCCACATAAGAACCATGACAGTATACTTTGCCCCATGCACAAATAATAAAGTGGGCTGAAGTGATGTCTAGTTGTTAAGAGCCAACCACATCATGGCTCACATCCATCTGTAATGGGCTCTGATATGTGCAGGTATACATGCAGACAGAGCACTCATATACATGAAGCACATAAATAAATAAATCTTTAAAACAAATAAAAATTAAAGTATTACAAAATGTAAAGTATGTGTAATAAAACAATATTTATTAGTGGAAATATGGCATGGTATAAATAGAAAATATTGGATTCATGTAATTTATAAACCACAACATTCAGGCTTATTATTTATTAAATATTACTTATATTCCTCATATCTATTTTCTTTTTTTATCAATCTGATTTCTAAATCTTTTATATAAAAATATTTTTTATTTATAAATTTTTCTCAGTTATCTATTGTCTCTGGAATATGAAAATAATTGCTTTATGTATTTTTGTATTTATACAAAGAGCTACAAAAGTGTGAGTTTTAAACCACATGTAGAAATGCCTTAACATTTTATAAAAGACATCAGAACAAAAAATTTTAAAACAATATGTGCAGTCATCATAAATTTAATAAACATGTTCCAAGAAGTAGTAGGACCAGCCAATACAAACAGGCCAATGTAAAATCTGTTTAGTGGAAATAAATCATTTTCAGCCAATCAGTCAAATAAGTTAAATTTCTTTTTCTTTCTTTCTTTCTTTCTTTCTTTCTTTCTTTCTTTCTTTCTTTCTTTCTTTCTTTCTTTCTTTCTTTCTTTCTTTCTTTCTTTCTTTCTTTCTTTCTTTCTTTCTTTCTTTCTTTTTTTTTTGGTTTTTCAAGACAGGGTTTCTCTGTATAGCCTTGGCTGTGGCTGTCCTGGAACTCACTTTGTAGACCAGACTGGCCTTGAACTCAGAAATCCGCCTGCCTCTGCCTCCCAAGTGCTGAGATTAAAGGCGTGCGCCACCACGCCCGGCTATAAATTAAATTTCTTACTGATCATATAATACTAGTTACAGTGTGTTCAAAGTCCTTGGGCTCCATCTTTAATGGGCCTAATCTCTCACATCTAAAAACCTCTAATGGTCACTCAATATGTTTCTTCAATAATCAATTCATCTGTATCCATAATAGAACAACTTATTATTGCCTCTGTCTTTCAAATTCTCACACATGCTATTAATTGTGACTTGAAATTCATACTGTAACATGTGTGTTCTTATTTTTTTATTTTTTAATTTATTTTATTAGATATTTTCTTCATTTACATTTCAAATACTATGCCGAATGTCCCCTATACCCTCTCCCCACCTTGCTCCCCTGCCCTGGTGTTCCCCTGTATAGGGCATATAAAGTTTGCAAGACCAAGGGGTCTCTCTTCCCAATGATGGCTGACTAGGCCATCATCTGCTATATATGCAGCTAGAGACATGAGCTCTGAGGTACTGATTAGTTCACATTGTTGTTCCACCTATAGGGTTGCAGACCCTTTCAGTTCCTTGGGTAATTTCTTTAGCTCCTCCATTGGGGTCTCTGTGTTCTATCCTATAGATGACTGTGGGCATCCACTTCTATATTTGCCAGGTACTGGCATAGCCTCACAAGAAATAGCTATATCAGTGTCCTTTCAGCAAGTTCTTGCTGGCATATGCAATAGTGTCTGTGTTTGGTGGCTGATTATGGGATGGACCCCTGAGTGGGGAATTCTCTGGATTGTCCATCCTTTCCTCTTAGCTCCAAACTTTGTTCCTGCAATTCCTTCCATGGGTATTTTACTCCCTATTTTAGGGAGGAATGAAGTATGCATGTGTTGGTCTTCCTTCTTCTTGATTTTCTTGTGTTTTGGAGATTATATCTTGGGTATTCTAGGTTTCTGGGCTAATATCCACTTATCAGTGAGTACATATCAAGTGAGTTCTTTTGTGATTGGGTTACCTCAATCAGGATGATATCTTCCAGATTCATCCATTTGCCTAAGAATTTCATAAATTCATTGTTTTTAATAGCTGAGTAATACTCAATTGTGTAAATGTACCACATTTTCTGTATCCATTCCTCTGTTGAGGGACATTGCGGTTCTTTCCAGCTTCTGGCTATTATAAGTAGGGCAGCTATGAACATAGTGGAGCATGTGTCCTTATATCAATTGGAACATCTTCTGGGTATATACCTAGAAGAGGTATTGCTGGATCTTCTGGTAGTACTATGTCCAGTTTTCTGAGGAATCGCAAGACTGATTTCCAGAGTGGTTGTACAAGCTTGCAATCCCACCAGCAATGGAGGAGTGTTCCTCTTTCTCCACATCCTCGCCAGCATCTGCTGTCCCCTGTATTTTTGGTCTTAGCCATTCTGACTGGTGTGAGGTGAAATCTCAGGGTTGTTTTGATTTGCATTTCCCTGAGGATTAAGGATGTTGAACATTTTTTCAAGTGCTTCTCAATCCTTCAGTACTCCTCAGTTGGGAATTCTTTGTTTAGCTCTGTACCCCATTTTTTAATGGGGTTATTTGAGTTTTTGGAGTTCAGCTTCTTGAGCTCTTTGTATATATCGGATATTAGTCCCCTATCAGATTTAGGATTGGTAAAAATTCTTTCCCAATCTGTTTGTGGCCTTTTTGTCTTATTGACATTGTCTTTTGCCCTACAGAAGCTTTGCAATTTTATGAGGTCCCATTTGTCGATTCTTTATCTTATAGCACAGGCCATTGCTATTCTGTTAAGGAGTTTTTCACCTGTGCTCATTTCTTCAAGGCTTTTCCCCACTTTCTCCTGTATAAATTTCAGTGTCTCTGGTTTTATGTGGAGTCCTTTGATCCACTTAGACTTGAGCTTTGTACAAGGAGATAAGAATGGATCAATTCGTGTTCTTCTACATGCTAACTACCCGTTGTGCCAGCACCATTTGTTGAAAATGCTGTGTTTTTTCCACTGGATGGTTTTAGCTCCTTTCTCAAAGATCAGGAGACCATAGGTGTGTGGGTTCATTTCTGGGTCTTCAATTCTATTCCACTGATCTACCTGCCTGTCACTGTACCCAGTATCATGCAGTTTTTTTTTTTTTTTAATCACAATTGCTCTGTAGTGCTGCTTGAGGTCAGGCATGGTGATTCCCCCAGAGGTTATTTTATTGTTGAGAATGGTTTTTGCTATCCTAGGTTTTTTATTATTCCAG
>NC_034590.1:27658499-27674991 GCF_900095145.1 Mus pahari | reverse complement strand
TAGTTTGAGGAGAGTTGGAATTAGGTCTTCTTTGAAGGTCTGATAGAACTCTGCACTAAACCCACCTGATCCTTTGCTTTTTTTGGTTGGGACACTATTAATGACTGCTTCTATTTCCTTAGGGGAAATGGGACTGTTAAGATCGTTATTCTGACCCCGATTTAACTTTGGTACCTGGTATCTGTCTAGGAAGTTGTCCATATCATCTAGGTTTTCCAGTTCTGTTGAATATAGCCCTTTATAGTAGGATCTGATGATGTTTTGGATTTCCTCAGGATCCGTTGTTATGTCTCCTTTTTCATTTCTGATTTTGTTAATTAAGGTACTGTCCCTGTGCCCTCTAGTTAGTCTGGTTAAGGGTTTATCTATTTTGTTGATTTTTCTCAAAGAACCAGCTCCTGGTTTGGTTGATTCTTTGAATAGTTCTTTTTGTTTTCATTTGTTTTATTTCAGCCCTAAGTTTGATTATTATTTCATGCCTTCTACTCCTCTTGGGTGAATTTGCTTCCATTTGTTCTAGAGCTTTTAGGTGTGCTGTCAGACTGGTAATGCATTCTCTCTCTAGTTTCTTTTTGGCAGCACTCAGAGCTATGAGTTTTCCTGTTAGGACTGTATTCATTGTGTCACATATGTTTAGGTACGTTGTGTCTTCATTTTCATTAAACTCTAAAACGTCTTTAATTTCTTTCTTTATTTCTACCTTGTCCAACGTATCATTGAGTAGAGTGTTGTTCAGTTTCCATATGAATGTTGTCTTTCTATTATTTATGCTGTTATTGAAGATCAGCCTCAGTCCATGGTGATCTGATAGGATGCATGGGATAATTTCAATATTTTTGTATCTGTCAAGGCGTGTTTCGTAACCGATTATATGGTCAGTTTTCAGGAGGTACCATGAAGTGCTGAGAAGAAGGTATATCCTTTTGTTTTAGGATAAAATGTTTTGTAGCTATCTGTTAAATCCATTTGTTTCATAACTTCTGTAAGTGTCCATGTGTCTCTGTTTAGTTTCTGTTTCCTGGATCTGTCTATTGGTGAGAGTGGGATGTTGAAGTCTCCCATTATTATTGTGTGAGGTGCAATGTATACATTGAGTTTTACTAAAGTTTCTTTAATGAATGTGGCTGCCCTTACATTTGAAGCATAGATATTTAGAATTGAGTGTTCATCTTGGTAGATTTTACCTTCGATTAGTATGAAGTGCCCCTTCTTGTCCTTTTTGATAAATTTGGGTTGGAAGTCAATTTTATTTGATAGTGGAATGGCTACTCCAGCTTGTTACTTCAGACCATTTGCTTGGAAAATTGTTTTCCAGCCTTTTACTCCGAGGTAGTGTCTGTCTTTGTCCCTGAGGTGGGTTTCCTGTAAAAAGCAAAATGTGGGGTCCTGTTTGTGTAGACAGTCTTTTAGTCTATGCTTTTTTATTGGGGAATTGAGTCCATTGATGTTAAGAGAAATCAAAGAAAGGTACTTTTTGCTTCCTGTCATTTTTGTTGTTAAAGTTGAGATTCTGTTCTTGTGGCTATCTTCTTTTGGTTTTGTTGAGGGATTACTTTCTTCCTTTTTCTAGGGTGTTTTCTATCTTAGTGTTGTTGTTTTCCCTTTATTATCCTTTGAAGGTTGGATTCCTGGAATGTTATTGTGTGAATTTGGTTTTGTCATGGAATACCTTGGTTTCTCCATATATGGTAATTGAAAGTTTTGCTGGGTATAGTAGTCTGGGCTGGCATTTGTGTTCTCTTAGTGTTTGTATAACATCTGTCCAGGATCTTCTGGCTTTCATTGTCTCTGGTGATAAGTCTGGAGTAATTCTAATAGGCCTGCCTTTATCTGTTACTTGACCTTTTTCTCTTACTGCTTTTAATATTCTGTCTTTATTTAGTGCATTTGTTGTTCTGATTATTATGTATTGGGAGGAATTTCTTTTGTGGTCCAGTGTATTTGGAGTTCTGTACGCTTCTTGTATTTTCATGGGCATCACTTTCTTTAGGTTTGGGAAGTTTTCTTCTATAATTTTGTTGAAGATATTTGCTGTCCTTTTAATTTGAAAATCTTCATTCTCATCTACTCCTATTATCCGTAGGTTTGGTCTTCTCCTTGTGTCCTGGATTTCCTGGATGTTTTGAGTTAGGATCTTTTTGCATTTTGCATTTTCTCTGATTGTTGTGTCCAAGTTCCCTATGGAATCTTCTATACCTGAGATTCTCTCTTCCATCTCTTGTATTCTGTTGTTGATGCTCACATCTATGGTTCCTGATTTCTTTCTTAGGTTTTCTGTCTCCAGATCTGTCTCCCTTTGGGTTTTCTTTATTGTTTCTACTTCCATTTTCAGATCCTTAATGTTTTTTTTCAATTCCATCCCCTGTTTGGTTGTGTTTTCCTGTAAATCTTTAAGGGATTTTTGTGTTTCTTCTAGCTGTTTAGCAGTGTTATCCTGTAACTCTTTAAGGGATTTTTGTATTTTTTTCTAGCTGTTTAGCAGTGTTTTCCTGTAATTATTTAAGGGTTTTTTCGTGTTTCTTCTAGCTGTAGTAATAAAGAAATAAAGCGATATAGTGGTCATGCTAAAATCTCAGTTTTTCTGATTCCTTAGGTAACCCACAGACTTGCTGATGTGAAAGAGCACGCTTAGTTGTTGATCTTCTTTAATTGCAATTTATCTCACCTGCTGCATAGACCAGGGCTAGAGGCTGATGAGGATTGATTCTCCTGAATGTACTTTCAGCAGACATTATCATCCCTTCCTTACAGTAGGAAACAAATATTTAGCTTTGAGACTTGAGTTAAAGCTAAACTTTCTGTGATCTGCATCAGATATCTTTTTCTTTGCCACTACAGTGTCTTACAGCAATGTGACTGGGTTTGATATCTCTTAGTATCTACGATCATTTCTTCAGCCTTCATCAATATTCCTGGTTGCCTTGGGAGTGATTAGGCCTATGTTGTGAGCATTTGACTGGTGTGACAGAATGATGAATCCTTCAAACACTAAAATAAGGATCATGAATTAGTCTGGAGAGAGTATACAAACCATTTTCCCCTCATTTTCTTGCAATGAAGATTAGAGAAAAGAACTTCCTCAACGACTCAATTCTACAGAGAATTAGCCAGATGGCTTGATCAAGATTACCTCCAAGAGCCTAATAGGTCCAATCTCATTTTGTTCCATTTCTAACTCTTGAATGGCTGGAATAAATTGAAGCTATTTATAGTCAAACCTCTAATTTTCTTCCTTAGCTAGAGTAGAAGATATAAGTCAAGAGAAGATATACCAGTTCCCAATGGAATGAAGAGGTGATTTGGTTTTCATTACCCAAGACCCTCTAGATACTAACCCACTTTTCTCCTCTTGCAAAACACTATGGTATTAAAACATAAGATTCTGTCCCACGCAGAGTCACTTGACTATATGGGGGTTTCAGCAAAAGCCTTAAGAATTCTATTTTTGTCCCTGATGGTAGCCATTCTTGGACTGAATATTGAATCATTCACTCTTTGTGATGTAAATTTGGAAGATAGTAAACATTGTGCCTTTCGATTCTCTTGCCAGAGAAGCAAGAATACAACACTTTACAGAAGTCGTTATCAAAGCTTCATATAAAATTTAAGAAGTGATATGTATTGAGATGTTAAATTATAGGTAATGTTTGTCAGTCGCTAGTATGTATCACTATCCTCAAATTCCATCTTTACCACTTGTCGTCCTTGCTGGCTTGACACATGAAAAGCACTGTTACACTTGAGTTATTCATGCTCATATTCATACACAATACCTTTACATTTTACTTCCCTAAATATTAACTCCTGTATGTACAATATACATGTATATGCATATACATATGCATATATGCACACACACATATCTCACATAAGCACACATATATGCTGTCATTGATTTAAATGTATACTTATATGTACTGATGAAACATTGAGATGCAAGAACAGGGCATGTATGAGTGATCTACTGCTAGAGAAACATATTCTGAACATGGTATCTTAAACAAGGTGTGACTTCTATTCTCCTATATTATGTTGGACTCAGGTCCTTGAAGGGCGTAGTTTTTCTACCTCTGCACCCCACTCCATCCTTCATCCAGAGGACCCTTGCGACCATTGGTTTCTGGTTAAGGCTTAGTGGTTCCTGTTCTAAGCTGAGCTGTGTGCCTTCTAAGGCAATGTGAAGATACATTTTTTTCTAAAAATATCACTGGACTCCAAAGTGATGAACTTTTACTGGGACTGGATATTAGGTTAAAAATAAACCTTGAAGTCATTTAAGACTACGTACTTAACCTGTTATCCTACTGTGTAGTCAAGCTGTTTAAGTTTAACCTAACTTGAGGTCCTCTGCCTATATGTTATGGCTGTTAGCTTGGTGTTTTTGTGGGTCTCATAACAGTGGGAGCAGGTGTCTCTCTGACTCTTGTCTGTTTTTAGTGATCTTCCTCTTATTGGGTTGCCTTGTGCAGCCTCAATATGAAGGCTTTCACCTTATTTTACTGCATCTTGTTTTGTCCTGTTTGTCTTTTGTATCTTGGAGGCCCGCTCTTCTCTGAGGAGGAAATAGAAGGGGGATGAATCTGTGTCAGTGGAGAGGTGGAATGGAGCTAGGAGGAGTGGAGGGAGGTGAAACTGTGGTTGGGATGTAGTGTATGAGAGAATAATCCATTTGTTTTCATTAAAAAAAGGGTAATTTAGCTAACCTTATTCTGTCTTGAATTTCTCAGGTAACCATCTTTTACAACCTAAGCTAAATACGTTGTTTTACTGTTACATCATGTATTATTCCATTCCACTAATCCACTAATATGTCTCTCTGTGTTGTGGTAGTTATTTCCTGAAACTGGTCAACAGATTAGAAGTAAATCTAAATAGCAAATATATACTCTGAAGCAACATGTGGGTATAGGTTGATAATGTCCGCCCCCCTCTGTTTTTTTTTTTTTTTTTTTTTTAGACAAGGTTTCTCTGTATAGCCTTGGTTATCTTGGAACTCACTTTGTAGACCAGGCTGGCCTTGAACTCAGAAATCTGCCTGCCTCTGCCTCCCAAGTGCTGGGATTAAAGGCGTGCGCCACCATCACCCAGCCCCGCTCTGGGTTTAAATGACATTCTCAGTCAGTTGTATTCAGTGAAGGAGCTTCTTCCCTTGTAAAGCTCTGATAAAGATTTCTGTAAAGAATCTCACATTTTTTCCTGATCCTGTGTTTTCTATGCTGTTCAATAAATATACTACAAAGCGCATTGTTAAAGACAGATAGAAAGACAACAGACACAGGCAGATTCACACACACACACACACACACACACACACACACACCACACACACACACACACACACACACACTCCCTGACATATGCAATAGAGGCAGATGCATCAGATATACACAACAGAGAGACCACTGTCAAGCCACTAACCATGATGGTAAACAGACAGAAGATAGACTGAAGACACAGGGAAAAAAGGGAAAAATTTAAATTTTGGGTCCCTCTTGGTCATACCAACCTAAGAGGAATTTGCTTTATTATCATTGCTAATGCAGCACTGAAATATTTCAGTGCTGTCCCTAAGGTTTCTTTAATACATTAGCAGATGCTGGAAAGCCCAGGCAGCACTGTGAGACTTCTGCAGCAGTTCATGAAATTTAAAACCTCATTAGCTAGAATATATTCTTCTGCATGAACAAGTTTAGCATATTTAATATCTAATTTTCTACATTGCTTTTATTTGGTATTTTATGGTAAGGTTAGAAGCCAACCACCTGTCAGGACTCTTTGGCTAGAGAATACATAGACCCCACACAGACACACAGACACACAGACATACAGACACACAGACACAGACAGACAGACAGACACAGTTCCATTATTGAATGTCAGTTATTTCCCTTATACCTAGGCATACTTATCAATGATTTTGACAAATTATCTAGAAATTACACATGTTTAAATTAAACATTCCATTCAAGTTTTATGAAAGCCTGTTACATCCCAAGTGACAAGGTGTATATGTTTTCATAAATAAGATAAAAATGAAAACCTGTAATGTAATTTTATCATGTGTCTTGCTACATTTTAATTGTTTTGATGAGTTTCAGTATAGTCTATATATGACTGCAATGATTTCTATACTGTCTGCATGATGAATACGCAAACAATCATGTGAGGATAATAAAACAGCGATGTGAGAAGGCTCTTCTATTCCATTCCGAGGGTAAAAATATACTTTGGATGTTTTTAGTAGCTTTTAAATTAAAAAATTGAATGATGTCATATAATCCTCAAATGCAGTTATATAAATGATTAAAACATTATTGCCTTTAAATTCTACCCTGAAGACTAATCCCATCAGGAATCATAGTTGGGAGACTGAAGGATGGTTGACTGTCAAGTCTCAGAAGTCATGGGCCATTTAAATGACAACCAGAAACTGAGCGATTTTCAGGGAATGTATGGATAGTATTCATGTAGCAGTTGTAGATTAATAATAACACCGTCAAACAGTTTACACTGTGTTGTTGCCAGTGTATAAATAGAAATGCAGTTATGTTTGATAAGTCAGCAGCGTTTTCCAGAATGCTGTTCAAACACAATTACTAGAAGGTAATTATTCGAGAAAGAAAAGTTTTCTGACCTTTCTATGCTCAGAACTCAGAATAAGCTCTGCAAATAAAACCATTCAAGACAGGATCTCAGGCAGGTAACCCACTTATGTTCTACTTGTGCATACATCTCCATGATTCACAGCTAACTATAGCAATCAATTAGAAAATGATATCATTTAATCGGATGATATATGGTATATCTATAATTAATTAATTAATTATTTCATGCTGGAAATAGTTAATTTTCTTTTATCCCAATAGTTGTGATTCTAGAGTAGCAATTTAGCATAATTTGGAGACTCAGATTACCTTCAAAATTTGATGAAAATTATAAGTCCTATGATGAGACTATATACACATATATACATATCCCAAAACAGAAATTCATTATAAGAAGACAAAAATAAAACACTTGCACATAAGATTGCACACACAAACTCAAACTTAGAATTTTTTTCTAAGAGCAGGGAGGTATGATACATCTTAATATGTAAGTGTGTTTCCTAGATTTCACAGGATATATGGGAGTATTTATTTTTACTTATGTGTTTACGTGTGTATACCACATATATGTGGTGCTCAGTGAGGGTAGCGGGAATCAGACTCCCTGGAGCTGGAGTTACAGGTAGTTGTAAGCTGCCCAGTGTGGGATCTTGGAACTGAACTCAGGTCCTCTATACAAGAACTAAGTGTGCTTAACCATTGTACCATTTGCCCAGTTTCTGAAGTATTTATTTTTATCTAAACATGCTGAATATGTAATGTCAGTCTACTTACCCAGAGAGAGAGAGCATGACATGTAATGAAAGAAGGAGTCAAAAACGGAAAACCCTCGCTCTTTGCGACAAATGATAACAGAGAAGGAATAACCATTCCTCGCTCAGTGGATTGCACTGGGCTCAGAGCTGAAATAGTAATTGAGATTTCACCAGCCCAAATAAACCTGTCAGTCTAATACATAAAAATGGCATGTGTTATGCCAAATGATGGGCATGGAAGATTATTATTTTCCATCAGACATATCCAGGCATTAGCCCATTACAAGTTTGCAATTATTGCACATACAAAATGTGACTAGGAACCCCCTGGAACTTAATTTTAATATATCATTTAACCTTGAAAGTTCATTATTTAGAACTCTGCATATTTATAGAAGAAAATATTATTGATATTACAGCTTCATACATATATATATATATATATATATATACCCAGTTTTTCCCATGGTTAATATTTTAGATCTGTATGAACACCAATTAATCTGCAATTAAATAAGATGTTAATATATTAACTACCTAAGGCTCATGCTTTATTCACCTGCATATAATTTTATCTAATATACTTAATATATTCTAGAATAGCCCTTAAGATTCATATGACACTAAACATAATTAGTCCCCTTTGGCTAGGCTTGACAGGGAAAATGCAGTAATTATTTTATTACACTTATTTGTATTATTTTATTACTTTACTGTAAACTCAACACCGGCACAAGAGCTCCACAAATTTGGCTAAAGCTTATTTCGGGGTATGTCTATGAGAGACTTTTCCTTCCTGGATGGGATTAGCATTCGAACTGGTTGAGTAAAACAGGCTTTTCTTCTCAACAGGAGTGGCCTCAATCCATTTGGTCAAGGCCTTGACAAAGTGAAAGGCTGAATACCAAAGTCAGAGTTTGTCTTAATTTTAATTTTAGAAAGAATATGAAAATGCTAGACATCTCCAAAGTGGGCTGGATGAGAGAAGAAGCGGTAAGGAAGAGTATAAAGCAGTCCTCAAGGTTACTGCATGCAAGCAACCCACGTGGGCTTAAACTGCAGAGCCTATTCTTACTGCTCAGTGAGTTTTGTTTCTTCATTTCTGAAAACTCCGTGTGACATTGACATTGTTCCATGTGGACCCCCACAGTGGCTGTAGACAGGTTTCTAAGACAGTTCACCTTGAACCTGATCAACAAAAAAATAAATATCTTATCTTTCTCCTAAGAAAAAGAAGCAAATATCTATAGAATATAATAAAAAGAGTGATTAAAATGATATTTTAATGAAATTTTGTTCCCTTACAAGTTAGTGCATTCTTTGTTATATCTTACTTGTCTATTCAAGCCTTGGAAAGCAAATAGTGCTCACTTTTTGTTTTTTGATGCATGGTCTTACATCTTTACATGATTCTTTAGTGACTCTTTATCTCCCTTCCTATTTTGAGAATTGAAACCCTTTACTAACATGTTTGTGTCAGGGCCTCATTGCTGTATGTCTAATAATTGCATGTTGTAGGTTGAATGAGTATAATATTATATACGATTCCAAGTACTTGTTACCGTTTTTTCTTTGCCATTCTATTAAGTTTGTAGCTAGTATATCTTGGATGAATTGCCCGAGTCTGGGATAAATTTGTTGAATATTATTCCCCCCTTCCTCCTCTTTTTCCTCCTCCTCTTTTTGATATTCTTCCTCCTTTTGTGAAGCAGCTGAGTTATTTTTAAATCTTATATACATTTAAATGTTCAGAATATTTAAGAAAGTTTTACTCAGTATTTAGTATCTGTCCTTTGACTAGATATATGATTTCAGTTTCCATTAATACAAGGAATATCAAAGAATAATGTTTAAGTGTTTAAAAAAATTCCAAATCAGATAGCTATAAACACAGGAGCCAAATCTCTTGTAATCTATTCTAAGCCTCAAATTTTAATAAAATATTATTTCAGCCATTCCAATTTAATTCAGAGCTATCTTTATTTGTGCCCAATATAAGATCTCTAGTTAATATGTTTAAAAAAAGTTTATCTTTAAGTTATAAAGAGAACAGGGCCAAGAGAATGCTGAGAGAATACATTAATTCTCATTATTTAGCAAAAAAAGTCCAGATCTCTACAAATTGACTAACAAAATGGACACACACACACACACACACACACACACACACACACACACGGCTGCATGTATGTGTGCATTGAATTGTTACAGCTCCCATGACAAATAATTATAAGTTTAATTAGAATGAAAGCCCTATGTTTTCAAGCTTTGTGTCCTGATACAGAAATCCCTCTGTAATTCATAGGGGAAATTTGATGTAGAAGAATTCAGTTTGACAGATATGATTCACCATATTACAGAGAAATGAAACCATATATCCTTCAAATTCAGATGTCAGTCAATAGAAAAGGAAAAAAACCCCACAATTCCTACAAATAAATTGTTTCTTGTTATTTCATCTATCTTCCTGCCTGCTCCAGTATGAGACTGTCACAAAAACATTTTAGAAGAGTAATATTGGCAGAAGTTCATATCTCAGACCACAAATAAATGTTCTAGTGCTTGTCTTGAGAAAAATGAAACAGTAACCGTCTCCAAATTCAATTGAGAAAACAAAAATTTGTTTGTTTAGGTCTTGGAAATGCATAATACACAATACACTTCTTAGACAAATATATACATGTATACACACAAACATTTGTATGTACGTATATATGTATGTATGTATGTATGTATGTATGTATGTATGTGTGTGTCTGTTTCTTTTTAAGTATTTGTATAAATCTTGGTAAGGCTTGGGACTTGGTTTCTTATTAGGAAGGTTGTCTCTCAGTTATGACATAAACTTGAGATATGTAATTTTAATATTTAATCAAGAAGGCATCTGTGAAAGTTGTCTGATGTGGTGGTAATCACACAGGTCCTGTCTGACTTTCAAAATATTTAGAATGAAGAGCCTTTCCTTGTTATCAGTGTGTGTGTGTGTGTGTGTGTGTGTGTGTATGTATGTATGTGTCTTTTGAAATAAAATTTTTTATTTATGTATATCCCAAGTGTTGATTTTCCCTTCCAGTTCCCACTCACAGAGTACCTTCCTCCATCCTCCTTCCCATTCCCCTCTGAGAGAGTGGGGCCCACCTTTGGTATTCCCCACCTTGGCACATCAAGTCTAGGGTTAGTTAGGTGCATTCTCTCCCACTGCGGCCAGACAAGGCAGCCCTATGTACTGGGAGCCTTGCTGCAGCCCATTGGATTCTGGCTCAGTCTTGGAGAGCTCCTGAGAATCCAGGTTAGCTAACTCCATTGGTCTTCCTGTGGAGTCCCTCTATCCTTCTCGGCCTTCAATCCTTCCCCTAACTCTTCCATAAGAAGAGCTCCATCCAATGTTTGGCTGCAGGGATCTGCATCTGTTTCAGTCAGCTGCTGGATAGAGCCTCTCAAGAGGACAGTTATGCTAGGCTCCTGTCAGGGATTGGTGCTTGCCCGTGGGATGAGTCTCAACTTGGGCCAGTTTTTGCTTGGCCATTTCTTCAGTCTCTGCTCTACCTTTGTCCCACATTTCTGTTAGACAGGACAAATTTTGGGTGAAAGGTTTAGTGGGTAAGTTGCTGTCCTGACAGTAGATGGCCTCTTCAGGTTTCATGTCTGTACGGTGTGTATTTTTTTTAAAACCATATTCTCTTTTTTGTTTTATTGAAAATAGATTTTTTTCTCACATAATATATCCTGATTATGGTTTCCCCTTTCTCTGCTTCTCTCAGTTCTTCCCTACTACCTGTCCCATCTGGAGCCATCTCTTTTCTGCCTCTCACTAGAAAACAAACAGGCTTTTAAGAGACATAAAATAAGATAAAACAAAAAATAACAATTTGGAATTGGACCAACCAACCAACCAACCAATCAAAAGGAAAAGAGGCCAAGAGATGGCACAAAACACAGTTCTAGAGGCAGTGGAAGAGAGTGAGATAGATTCTATTTTTTTCTTTTTCATTTTGTTTCTTTTTCTTTTTGTTTTTCTTTTATTAGATATTTTCTTCATTTACATTTCATATGCTATCTCCAAAGCCCTTGGTCTTGCAAAGATTCTGTTTCTTAAGGAGTGTTATTTTCAAAATCCAATGAAATTAAGGTTCATTAACACACATTTAAAATAGATATGCTTAGGCTGGAGAGATGGCTCAGTGGTTAAGAGCACTTACTGCTCTCCCAGAGGTCTTGAGTTCAATTCCCAACAATCACATAGTGTCTCACAGCCATCTGCAATGGGGTTTGATGCTATCTTCTGGTGTGTCTGAAGAGAGCAATCATGAATACATAAAATAAAATAAAATAAAAATAAAATAGATATGTATTAGCAAATACAAGACATTATTAGTCATGAATATTTAGGTTAGAGAAAAACTGTGTTTGAAGATAATGTATATATTTAAAAGAATTAGTGATATTTAAATACATTTCAAAGTAATTTTAATCTGCATGAAATATAATATAGAAAACATTAGTTGATAAAGTTAAGTTGCTAATGTCATTGGCCCAGGTGCTTGTATTAATCATATGAAACTTGTCCATACTTCACAAGACCATAACTTACAAAATTGATATAGGTCATAATTTGTTATTACTTCTTTTTTATAATCTACAAAATCATACACTTCAAATAGCATCAGTATGTTTATTATGGATTTTGATTCTTATATGGTTTGTTACTGTGGTAATTCTGTTGACTCACAATGTGTCATTGGGATGTGATAAAAAACCAAAGAATTAGTACTTTGCTGAATCATTTGCTCATCACCTTTGGGGAACTATTTTTCCCCTTAAATATATGTGTGTATTATTTCAATCAACTAATAATTACAAATATATACATATGTATATATTTGGTTTTTCTAGACAGGGTTTCTCTGTGTAGCCCTGGCTGTCCTGGAACTCACTTTGTAGACCAGGCTGGCCTCGAACTCAGAAATCTGCCTGCCTCTCCCTCCTGAGTGCTGGGATTAAAGGTGTGCGCTATCACGCTCAGCTACAAGTATATTTTATAGTCTCTAAAATACTAGAAAAAATATCAAACAGTGCAAAGTATGAAAGCTTAAGTTGTATTAATTTTGTAAAATACCATAATCTGAAAGTAGACATTTGTTTATATTCATAGATTGTGTGTAATGAAGCTTATTTGTCAAATATGCATACATTCACATGGAAATGGATATTATTATATGNCTGTGTATTTCTATCAGATTGGTTACAGGTACATGTCAAATAACCATAAGGGATACCAAATTATATTAAAATGACAATATAAATAATTAAATGCTACATTAAATATGACTGAAGAACTTTGTGTGCCACATATTTTTAATCACTTAATTTTGACAAAATCCTAGGAGATATACCTTGTTATTATCCTTAATTGAAAGGTAAAGAAACACATGCTGAATTATAGAATAAATTATTCAGGATCAGACAATTCATACTAATGGAACCAGAATTTAACAAGGCCAGTTGGCTCCACAGTTGTCTGTCCTTCTTCCTGATTTGTCCTCCCAGAATATTAGAAAACCATGTGAGGTTTTCAAGGCAGGGTTTCTCCGTGTGGTCCTGGCTTCCTGGAACTTGTTCTTTAGACCAGACTGGCTTCAAATTCAGAGATTCACCTCCTTCTGCCTCCCAAATGCTGGGATAAAGGGCTTGTACCACCACAGCTGATACTGTTTTATGTTACCTCTAGCTTGAATTTGTGATATACATTATTGCATGATTAACAAACAAGACCAAATCCTGCTTTACACTGTATAAGATAAATGTATGTCAGTGACATTAAACACTTATCTTTGTAAACTTATAATAAGTATATTATTTTCTTATTTAAATGAGACCAAGTGATATTACTAATTATTTATATTTTTAGACATATGCTACTTAAATATGTTTCCTGGGACTGCTTGCACAATTTCAGCTGTCCATTTTTGCTATATTTATAAAATTTTTGGTGTGATGATTTTATTTTTTAAATGATGTTCTAAGCATATTCTGATACTTATATAACACATCAGTGCCTAGTAATAATAACATTTGGTACTTCCAGTGAAATCTGAAATTTTATTACTTAGTAACTTTTATCCTCAGTTCATAAAAGCATATGTTTTTTTTTCCTTTGCTCACTGACAACCATGTTAGAGTGTCCTAACTTCTCTTTCAAACATAAAATGTACCTCTAAAGCTTATTGGGAGGATATGCATCATAGCTTTCTACATGTGACTTCTTTCTTTAGTTATGCTAGTCCTGTGAGCCTGCTGTTATCTGTGCCTTAATTTACCATTGCTTTTGTATATGTCTGCTGGTAATAACTCACAGTAATAGATTATCTTAGCTATCTTTTTTCTTAGCATAGATTCTTCTTCCTTTATTTTCCCTCATGGGGTATTTTTCATTTGTGATATACTTCACATTCATTGTTATTTTTTTCTGAGGCAGGTTATCTTGTATCTGGAATAACCTCAGACTCTCTTCAGCTATTACTGGCTTGAACTCTTGACCTTCTGCTTCCATCTCGTAAGATCTGAGGTTACAGGCATATCCTACTATGCTTGCATTTACTGACTTCTGATTCCTGGAAGCTTCTCTGGCTTCCACACTTGTGCATCAAAGCTGCTATTATCAAACCAGTATTTCCCACAGGCAATTTACATTTTAAAACAAGATTCAATATTTTAAGGATGTCACGTGCAATATATATTTCTGTGATTGGCATTGTCCTTATTCCAATTCAAATCTGTCTACATCCTGAAATTACAACTGCACTTTTACCATATTTGAAACTTACATGTACTGTATTTTTATTTTATTCGGCCCCATTCTTCACTTATTTTCGTTCTAAAATTATGGGAATACAAGTATAAATGTTCTGTTCTGGGACCATAGGACCCAAGGTTTTGCAAGTATTCAACTTAAATTTAAATTTATGTTTATGTGTATGCTGTTATTTATTGCTTATTGCTGCTCAGTTTTAAATTTTACCTTTTGTTCTTTGACATATTTGCCTATTTCTGACTTATTTAAAGATTAATTGTGTTGCTGATTATGCTGTCTTTATGCCAAAAGCTACAGTGCTGTATCATCCGAGTTTGGTATATGGTTGATTGACAGCTGGTAGTTGTCCTTTATGTTGAAAGTTTTGCATTTCCTGACTTCTGAGATTAAGTTAGTGTTTCTAAATGTTATTGAACATTGGATATTTAGGTCATTATGCTGGAATATTATTGTCCATTTAAAATGGTTATTTTAGAAGGCAACAAGCCTGTGTAGGTTGCAGAGAAGATTAATTGTATTTCTGTAGGCTGGTTCTAGTAGTCATCTTGTCTTTGTAGTATTTATTTATGTTTATTTTATGTCATCAGTGTTTTTTTTTTCTTATTCCAGTTGGTGATGCCTGATGACAAGCTTGAAATTTCTGATGCTAGAATTACCAAAGAGGGGATCATCAAAGAGAACTTCCTGATCCACTCTCTTCAGTGTGGCTGCCGTGTGAACAAGGGCCTGAAGAGGTGGAGCATATCATAAAACATATATGGTGTTAAGAGAATCCTACAGAACTAAGCTTTCCATAAATGACAAGCAATGCCATGTACACCAAAATACTACAGTAAGACTGAGGGCCTACAGATTCAGCATAGCCAATCTATTTTGAAACTATCATGTAAATTAATTTCTAACATAATTTATAAAATCATCATCTGACTTTTGTTTTCTCTCCCTAATTTTCTGTTTATTTTAGAGTTTGTATTTCAATTACAACATATATCCCGTGTCTTTTCACGCTCTAAACACTCTCACATATCCTTTCCTGGCGTCTTTAATATTCACAGTCTCTCTTTTTAAAACCAGCTATTTTATATATATATATATATATATATATATATATATATATATATACTTCTGATATTACTATATATATAATAGGAGACAATCTCACAGTGCTCCCAAGTCCCTGATCCTCTGGCTCCTCCTCCTCTTGCACAATGCTCTCTGAGCTTTAGGAGTGAGATCATAGATGAACCCATTGGGACTGAGTTCTATTTTGAAGGATTATGGTCTTCTGGAGTGATCACCATCAGTTGCAAAGAGAATTTTCCTTGATGAAGAGTGAAGACCATACTTATTTGTGGGTATGAGGATAGATATTTATTGATTATTTTAGGGATTATGCTGTATTAATAAATTAGAGGATATAGATTATTTTCCAAACACTGTAATTTCACTAGAACTGAGTAGTGGACTAGGTTTTCAGCACTAGGCATGGTTTGCCTCTTGATAAGAAGGTCTCAAGTCCAATTAGAGAGCTGTTGATTAGTGCCAAGGTACATGTGTCATTGCTACACCCTTAGGGTTATCATTCCACAGTGGTCATTGGTCATTGGTCATAGATATTATGGCTGAGTAGGATTGTTGATTACTTCCCTCCTCTGGATGCTTGCATGGTGCCTTCTGGTATCATGATGTTAGTTAGTCCTCAGGGAGGTGTCATTCAGGTCAGTTTTAGCTCAGAGGCTTTTGGGACCTGTTTTGAAGTATGTGGAGTCTTGCATAAGAGAGATTTATTTTCCACTTCTCATGGCAACCTAGGGCTAAAGCAATAGGTTATATGTTTTGAGAGTCATGGTCAAAACTTCAAGAGGACATTTCTTAGGTAGTGCTTAATTTGATTAGTAATTTAAGTAATTTGAAATTAAATTATTTTTGATTATTGAAAAATATACTCCACTATACTCCATAAAGAATAAACTTAAGTTTTCAGGAACTTAAACCTAAATATGAGAAAGCTTGCGGATAATTGAAAAATGACTGTATGGCTGCAAATGCTGTAAATACTTTATCTTGAAAAAGAATGAATGTATCATGGACAAAGGCTTATGACATTTATAACTCTGTTTTAGGGATATAGTATATTTCATTTTTATTAGATATTTTCTTTATTTACATTTCAAATGCTATCACGAAAGTTCCCTATACCCTCCCCCCCACCCTGCTCCCCTACCCACCAACTCCCACTTCTTGGCCCTGGCATTCCTCTGTACTGGGGCATATATAGTTTGCAAGACCAAGGAGCCTCTCTTCCCAATGATGGTCGA
>NC_034590.1:27655262-27656984 GCF_900095145.1 Mus pahari | reverse complement strand
TATCCTGCTACTGCACTGAAGCTGTTTATCAGGTTTAGGAGTTCTCTGGTGCACTTTTAGTATCTGCAAATCATATTTTGAGTTTTTCCTTTCCTATTTGTATCCCCTCCATCTCCTTTTTCCTGACTTGCGGGATTCTAGTTATTCTGTGGGTATGAGGGGGATTGAGCCTAAAGTGGATTGGGGGTAAGAGAAAGAAAATGAGGCCATGCAAAAGCTTTTTGTCATGATCTGTTTATTGAAGAAAAATTCTTAAATTTTATAGCATACAGAGAGGGGTTAGGGAGTGATCAAAAGAGGCAGAGTGAAGGACAAATGGGGGAATGCTAATGGCAGTTTTGAAACTTTCAGTAATTTATCTCAGAGCCTTGGTGTCACTGCTCAGGAACACTGGGTGGCTTATCTCAAAGTCCGGGTCCTCCTTTATAGCTCCAGGCAGCAGCTTGGGGCAGCTCTGAAATGCTGGATACTCCTTTAACAGCCTCTGATGTTTGTTTAGGGGCTGTAATGTGCTTGATTCCCATGAACAACCTTGAGGGGAAAGGGGGTGACTTGGCTCTCAGATGCAGACTGTAAAAGGCCTTTTTTTTCTCAGCCTGGTCTCCAACACTCCTTTAGTTGTCGAATTGCTCTGGCTAAGATTTCAAGTACTATATTGAATAGTTAGTGAGAAAGTGGGCAGCCTTGTCTAGTCCCTGATATTGGTGGGATTGCTTCGAGTTTCTCTCCATTTACTTTGATGTTGGCTACTGGTTTGCTGTAGATTGCTTTTATTATGTTTAGGTAGGGGCCTTGAACTCCTGATCTTTCAAGACTTTTGTCATGAAGGGGTGTTGGATTTTGCCAAATGCTTTCTCAGCATCTAACGAGATGATCATGTGGTTTTTGCCTTTGAGTTTGTTTATATAGTGGATTACATTGATGGATTTCCTTATATTAAACCATCCCTGCATCTCTGGGATGAAACCTACTTGGTCATGATGGATGATCGTTTTGATGTGTTCTTGGATTCTGTTTGTGAGGATTTTATTGAGTAGTTTTGCATCGATATTCATAAGGGAAATTGGTCTGAAGTTCTCTTTCTTTGTTGGACCTTTCTGTGGTTTAGGTATCAGAGTAATTGTGGCTTCATAGAACGAATTGGGTAGAGTACCTTCTGTTTCTATTTTGTGGAATAGTTTAAGGAGAGTTAGTATTAGGTCTTCATTGAAGGTCTGATAGAACTCTGCACTAAACCCATCTGGTCCTGGGCTTTTTTTGGTTGTGAGACTATTGATGACTGCTTCTATTTCTTTAGTGGAAATGGGACTGTTTAGATCATTAATCTGATCCTGATTTAACAATAAAAAAAAGTATTTTAAAAAACAATAAACTTAGCCCAAACGCCTATGTTCTTAATACCAGTAGTTATTGTTATTGTTATAATAATAATAATAATAATATTATAGTATTATATTATTATTATAATAATTATATTATTATTATTAATAATATTATAACATTAATAATATTATATTAATATTACAGTCATGCAAGTGGAGGATCACTGTCTTTGGCAACTCAAACCACTCAGGTCAAGACCTAGGAGCCAAAAATTCACTACTCACCACCCTGTCCATTCTCCTAGTGATGTCTCCCAGTAACTCTAAAACCACATGCTAAAACGGAAAAGCACTGTGTCCAGACAACAAAGATGCTAGTTTGCTTTTCATACTCTCCAGC
>NC_034590.1:27647822-27655251 GCF_900095145.1 Mus pahari | reverse complement strand
AAAAAAAAAAAAACAATAAACTTAGCCCAAACGCCTATGTTCTTAATACCAGTAGCTATTGTTATTGTTATTGTTATTATTATTATTATTATTATTTTATGATTGTGGGTATCTTCTGATCAGGCTTTGTCCCAGAATGCCTCTGCATTCACAGGTTTGTTTTGTCCTTTAAGGAATTGAGCTGCCGGGGTCTTAGTGAAGGTACACTCTGCTCCTGCTTTCTTGACCACTGGGAAAAAACAGTGAGTTTTCTATATACATCAAATGTTATATAGGGAGTACTCAATAATTTAGTGCATTTGAATGGGTGATACGTGTTACCTTGGCCTCTTATTGGAGTTTCGACCATCCCAACATGGACTTGATTACCCCCAAACAAGTAACTTATGTTCAGACCCAATATCACCATGTATAAGAGGACCTACCTCCTGAGGCAGAGAATAATATTTTTTTTAAAGCACTTTAGAAATCTAAGGGAGAAAACTTACAGTATCACTCTGATGCAGACATGCACAGTAGTCAGCTGAAGAGCGATGCTTCCCATGATGCATTGTTCCTGTCCAGAAGCCCAACTGGGGGCCGACCACCTCGCCCACTTACCTTCTGACTTTAGAGGGAAATGGCCAATATAAGCGAATGTAGTATATTTATATAAAAGGTTCCCATCATTCAAGGGGGAAATGTGTACTGTAACACTGCGTGTATAGTGAACTTGGCTCAGAGGCACTAACGCACAAGATTCCATTTAAAGTCAGCTTGAGGAAAACCAGCCAATTGTCAGCTCCCCACTGCAAGTGGACGTGAGAATCTGGACCGTAGGGCCATGGGTGCCAGCCTTGGGGCACACTGCTCCACAGGGTACCACTGCAGCCACTGTGTTACTGTAAGCCATATTTATTTATTTATTTATTTATTAGGCTTCCTCATGGTTTTTGTTTGTCTTTGTTTACATTTAAGTTCCACTTGTGAAATACACCAAATCTCTCTAACACAACCACCCTATTGAATGGTTTTCACTTTATTTTTTCTAATCTACATTTCAAAGGATGTATGTGTAAAGTGAGAATAAATTTTGAAAAAAATCTACTCTTGTTAGTCTAACATACATTGTAAAAACCATCTATCTTCTAAATACAGTAAATAATATAAAAATAAGAAAAAAAGAAAATCAGATTCTCCTCTAGTTGAGGTCTTGAAGACAATACAATTTTAATTTATGTTTTGCCGACATCGTTGTTGTAGTCCGGCAGAGTTTGGGTTAGAATTAAACCAGAAGAGAAGAAAATAATATGAAAATAAACATTTAAAAATATTATTATAGGCAGACTTGTGTATCTCTGCAAATTTTAATTTGCTATACATAGTGAGTCAATATAGTAAGACCCTGTCTAAAAGACCCTGTGTACAGTATTCTATATTTTAAATTCCTAATAGGCAGTAGGTACTCTTAAAATCTACCCTTCCATTTCCCGCACATTTTTATATTAGTCAATTTCAATTTGAATTAAGAACAAATGTAAATCTGACATAAATACTAATTGAATTGACCACAAATCCAAAAAATAAATAAGACAGACACAAAACTTCCATTTTCCATGTCACTGGAGATTTTCTGCTGAGTCAAATGGGATTCCAGCCAGAACAGTATTTCCTCCATGCTACTACAATGTAAAGCTGAAGATCTGTTAGCCTAATTAGCACTCTTAGCTTTCCCACCATAAATCAGGACAATGAATGAAATAATGAGCCAGTCTTTATTCTGAGCATTTGCCATCTACTTAGGTGATTTAGTAAATTCCCATGATGGTCTCTTTTAACCTACTGCTCTTTTATTGTTAACAACAAAACATAACAAACTAAAATATAATAAAACAAAAACAATCATATCAAAGTTGGGCAAGGCAAAGCAACAGAAGGAAAAGAGCAACATCAGAAGACCTGGAGTCAGAGACCTATTCGCCCACCTGCTCAGGAGTCCCATAACAATATTAAGCTGAAAGCTGTACTATACACAACAAGGGTCTGGTGCAGATCTGTGTCGGCCCTGTGCTTGCAGCTTCAGTCTCTGTGAGCTCAGATGAGCCTTGCACAGTGGATTCAGAGGATTCAACTGCCATCCCTCTGGCTCCTACAAGTTTCTGCCTCTGCTTCTGGGGGTTTGCCTTAGTTCAAGAGCCTTTAACAATGTGAAGAGGTGCTAAGGTAGTGGTGGTTGGTGGCTTCTTCTTATTCTCCATACTAATACAGTAGGATTAAAGTAACATTGAAAGATATTAGGTTATATAAATGTAGTAAAGAAATCAAGATATTATGTCTGGATAAGTATTACTATTCTTTTTTTTTAACACCTTGAATCTCTTTATTTTGAAAATTTTTTACAGTTTTATTGCTATCTTTTATTAATCTTTCCATTCATTTATATCTCAAATGATATCCCACTTCCCAGTTACCCCTTCACAAGCTCCCCTTCCCACAACCTGTCTTTCCTCCCTCCCTTTTGCCTCTATGAGGGTGCTCCCCTAGTCACCCGCCCTCTTCTGCCCCACCCCTCCAGCATCTCCCCACACTGGGGCATCAGACCTCCACATTGATGTCAGACAAGGCCATTCTCTGCTCTCTATGTCTCTGGAACCATGTATCCCTCCCTGTATACTCTTTGGTTGGTGGTCTAGTACCTGGGAGCACTGGGTGGTCTGGCCAGCTGATATTGTTCTTCCTATGGGGTTGCAATCTTCCTCAGCTCCTCCAATCCTTCTGCCATATCCCCCACCAGGGTCCTCCAGCTCAGTTTGATGCATGGCTCCAAGCATATTGGTCAGTTGCTGGCTGAACCTCCACATGATCATCTCATTAGATGCTGAAAAAGCCTTTGAAAAATACAACACCCCTTCACGCTAATAGTATTGGAGAGAGCAGGAATTCAAGGTCCATACCTAAATATAATAAAAGTAATATACAGCAAACTAAACGGAGAGAAACTCAAAACAATCCCATTAAAATCAGGGACAAAACAAGGCTGTCCACTCTCTCCNTACCTATTCAATATAGTACTTGAAGTCCTAGCCAAAGCAACTAGACAACAAAAGGAGATCAAAGAGATATAAATTGGGAAGGAGGAAGTCAAGACATTACTATTTGCAGATGATATGATAGTATACACAAGTGACCCCAAAAATTCTACCAGAGAACTACACCTGATAAACAACTTCAGCAAAGTGGCTGGATATAAAATTAATTCAAACAAATCAGTAGCCTCCTTCTACTCAAAGGATTAACAAGCTGAGAAAGAGATTAGGGAAACAACACCCTTCACAATAGTCACAAATTATATAAAATATCTTGGTCTAACTCTAACCAAGCAAGTGAAAGATCTGTATTACAATAACTTCAAGTCCCTGAAGTAAACATCAAAGATCTCAGAAGATGGAAAGATCGCCCATGCTTATGGATTGGCAGGATTACTATAGTAAAACTGGCCATCTTACCAAAAGCAATCTATAGACTCAATGCAATACCCACCATTCTTTTAGTATAGTAATTTTGGTTTAGTAATTTAATGTTCAATAACAGCTATATTGAATAATTGTAGTAATATTCTTTCACATATCTTTTGTGAAAAGTGAGAAAATTTGACCTTAAATCTTTTTATTGTTTGTTCATTTGAGATAGAACTTTAAATGTGGCCTAGGCTGCCCTTGAAATTCATATTCTTCTTGATTTTTCTCTGGTCACAGAACCATTCTGCCACATCGGGTCCTATGCTGCCATTAAAAAAAATTATTTAATCTTTTTTTTTTTTTCACTCCAGCTTTTACTCCTTTCCCAGTCCACACTCTGACTTGTTCCCCATCCCATACTCTCCCCCTCCCCCATCTCCATGAGGATGCCTCTACTCCCCCCCTCCCCTCCCCTCCCCACCCCACTGAACCTCTAACCTCCTTTGGGCCTCCAGTCTCTTGAAGGTTTGGTGAATCTTCTCCGACTGAACTCAGACCTGGCAGCCCTCTGCTCTATATGTGTTGGGGGGCCTCATATCAGCTGGTGCATGCTGCCTGGTTGGTGGTCCAGAGTCAGAAAAATCTTGGGGTTAATTGAGACTGCTGGTCCTCCTACAGGGTTGCTCTCCTCCTCAGCTCTTCCCACTTTTCCCTAATTTAACCACAGGGGTCAGCTGCTTCTGTCCATTGGTTAGGTGCAAATATCTGCAGCTGACTCTTTCAGCTGCCTGTTGGAATCATTTTATGTTCTATGACATGTGTGATTTCAAGAATATCATGACATAATTTGTTTATAATTTAAAGGAAAATAATAATTTTTATCAAAAAGGAAAGTTAATTTGGTACAATTAACCTGATAATGTTTCTCCATCACACTTGGCACAAGCCTTTTTTATATAACATAGGACTGATGAAAGAACTTTCCATGGAGAACTAAATGTGGGATGAAGTGAAACTTGTGACCCCTTAAGTGTAGTTTTTAGAAATGAACATTAGTCCTGTCTTTCACTGTCATGATTGCAACTATCACTGTTGCTCTGGTACTCATGGGCTTTATCTGCCACAATATTTTCTGTGTCTTTGTTTTATTCACAGAATAGGTAAACTGTAAATTAATGTCCACTCAATTCATTTGAAGGAAGGCTGAGCCATGGTATTCCTCAGAAGACTTGAATTTTCACCTGTGAGTCTCCATCTGGCTTCTGACTTTCAGTCTTTCTGCTAACAAACATGTGGCCCTTCCAAAGTATTTCATCTCTGAGATTACTCATGGCTCAATCAATAACTTGTAATAATCTCCATGACAGGCTTTATCAGTGATTTAAAAAGTCTTTGTGATATGGAACAGATTGATTCTGGTGGCTAAGAATTATACATGCAATCACTTGCTATTATAAATCAAAATATGCCCCTATTATGAGCATGATGTTTGAGAAAACCATACTGTGGGAGGCTGACACAGAATGGAGAGTTCTTGTAGCATGGACCTGCTTTTCAGTATAGTGCCAGTCGCATGCTTATGTTATTGGAAAGGGAGCCTTCAGTAAAGATCTTCATCTCCAAATTCCAATTACAACGGGATAATGATACAAATATGTCATTTCTTGAACTCTAATTCTAAATACCATTGGTTATAAAATATTATTCCTAAGAATGGGACTATAAATCTCTAGTGAGTTAGTTAAATATAGATTTTAAATGGAGCTAAGCATTAAATCATTGAATGCCTTTTCATTAAATCACACCTCGATTGACACTTAGAGTTTTAATTTGTATGTAAGGATGTCTCCTGCTTTTTAAAACGTCACACTCAGCAGATCTCAAGCTCCTCTGTGTAGAGTTCCAATAATTAAAGATGCTCACTGTAACACAGTCCCAGAATATAAAGCAATTGTTTCAAGGTCTCTTTCTGACTCTTCAATTCACTTCTCCAGTGAAATTAAAGTATGTCTAATATACTTCCTTCCTAAACTGAATTTTAAAGTACATCAAACAGAATCTACATATGAAGATAAGTAAGAAATGTTCAGTTTTATCACAAGAAATAATCATCTTCAAGGCTGCCGGTTCAAGGTTCATAAACATAAGATAATTAATTTTCTATTTATAACTTTTTAATACAGAAGGCATATTAGAATTATACTACATATAAGATTAAATAATAAAAATATACAATATAAATGTAAATTAAATAAACAAAATGCCCAAGCCAAATTTATGTATGCCCTTAAATATTTCTGCTGAAAAACCACATGGCAAGAAATATACTTGACATGTTTAAGAATAAAGAGAGATGAAAAGACAGTAAAAATACTACCGATGAAGTTCTTTGAGTGCATTTCCAAATGCACTTATGTTAAATTGTGAGCTTCAGAGGAATAGAGTTGAACAGCTGTATGTGAGAGAACTAACATCTTCAGATCTGAAATCTCAAAGGTGTGCTGGTGAGTCTTAGTCTGAGGTCACTGCAGAGTCAGCTGAATATTGGCATTTCAGTGTATTATAGAAAGAAATAAAATTGCAAACTGTTTACAGGGACAGACAATTCATCTAAAATCCTGGAAGATTTTGGTATACTAGATGATTTTTCCCTCATTTACCTTCCCCTCCCTTCTTAAGATAACATTTGATCAGTTGGCTAGCTAAGTGTCATGCTGTAGACAGCATAGATGTGGTGGTCTTTATTAGTGTGTATAAGATTTAGCTTGTCTTCTTCTAGTTAGTTACATCAATGGGAATTTTAGTTTTACACAGATATTCACTAGCTATATGACCTGGACATAGAATAAATATACTGAGAAGATATTTTTAGCCCTATTATGTGAGTTTTCTTCTCTTCTAATTTGTATGTTTCATTGATCAGTCTTGCTGGAAATATAGAAATCCTAGTAAAAATCTCAAGACTCTCATTTGTTTTTATCAGTCTCCTTTAGTTGTCTGTCTCTTCATTAATTTCTCTGTATAGGATTGTGTAGTTATTATTAAAACTAAGATAAGATGAATCAAATATTCTGGTTTGGATTGGGGACATTTGAGGCTTAACATTTTTTAATGTAATTTTTTCAATTTTTTGTTTTAATTAGATATTTTCATCATTTACATTTCAAATGTCCCTCCTTTCCTGGCTTGCTCCAAAAATCCCCTCCTCCTGCTCCACCTCCCTGCTCATCAACTCCTGCTTCTTGGCCTGGCATTCCCCAACACTGGGGCATAGAGCCTACACGGGACCAAGGGCTCCTCTTCCCACTGATGACCAACAAGGCCATTCTCTGCTCGATATGGAGCTGGAGCCATAAGTTCCTCCATATGTACACTTTGGTTAGTGGTTTAGTCCCTGAGAGCCCTGAGTGGTACTGGTTGGTTCATATAGCTGTTCCTCCAATGGGGCTGAAAACTTCTTCAGCTCCTTGACTCCTCCATTGGGGATAGTGTACTCAGTCCAATGGTTGTCTGAGAGCATCCATCTCTGTATTTGTCAGGCACTGGTAGAGCCTCTCAGGAGACAGCTATATCAGGTTCTGGTCAGCAAGAGCTTGTTGTCATCCACAATAGTGTCTGGGTTTGGTGACTGTATATGGGATGGATTCCCAGGTGGGGTAGTCACTGGATGGCCTTTCCTTTAGACTCTGCTCCACACTTTGTCTCTATAACTCCTCCCATGGGTATTTTGTTCCCCCTTCTAAAAAAAAATGAAGCACACATACTTTGGTCTTTCTTCTTCTTGAGCTTCATGTGGTCTGTGAATTGTATCTTGGTATTCCGGATTCTGGGCTAATATCCACTTATCAGTAAGTGAATATCATGTGTGTTCTTTTGTGATTGGGTTACCTCACTCAGGATGATATCTTCCAGATACAGCCAATTACCCAAGAATTTCAGAAATTCATTGTTTTTAATAGCTGAGTAGTACTCCATTGTGTAAATGTACCACA
>NC_034590.1:27627451-27647062 GCF_900095145.1 Mus pahari | reverse complement strand
TCAGGTTTAGGATTTCTCTGGTGGAATTATTAGGGTCATTTAAGTATACTATCATATCATTTGTAAATAGTGATATTTTGACTTCTTCCTTTCCAATTTGTATCCCTTTGATCTCTTTTTGTTGTCTAATTGCTCTGGGTAGGACTTCATGTACTGTATTGAATAGGTAGGGAGAGAGTGGGCAGCCTTGTCTTGTCTCTGATTTTACTGGGATTACTTCAAGTCTCCCACTATTATTGTATGTGGTTCAATATGTGCTTTGAGCTTTACTAAAATTTCTTTTAGGAATGTGGGTCCTTTTGCATTAGGAACATAGATGTTCAGAATTGAGAGTTGGTAGATTTTTCCTTTGATGAATATGATGTGTCCTTACTTATTTTTTTGATAATTGAGTCCATTTATATTAAGAGATACTAAGGAAAAATGTTTGTTGCTTCATGTTATTTTTGTTGCTAGAGGTGGAATTATGTTTATGTGGCTATCTTCTTTTTGGTTTGTTAAAAGGAGATTATTATCTTGCTTTTTCTAGGGTGTAGTTTCCCTCCTTGTGTTGGAGTTTTCCATTTATTATCCTTTGATGGCTGTATTTGTGGAAAGGTATTTTGTAAATTTGCTTTTGTCATGGAATATCATGGCTTCTCCTTGTGTGGTAATTGGTGTTTGGTTTTGCTGGGTATTGTAGCCTGGATTGGCATTTGTGTTCTCTTAGGGTCTGTATGAGTTCTGCCCAGGATCTTCTAGCTCTCATAGTCTCTGGCAAGAAATATGATGTAATTCTGATATGTCTGCCTTTATATGTTATTTGACCTTTTCTGCTTACTGCTTTTCATAATCTTTATTTGTTTTGTGCATTTGGTATTTTGATTATTATGTGATGGGAGGAATTTCTTTTCTGGTCCCATCTATTTGGTGTTATGTAGGCTTCTTGCATGTTCATGGGCATCTCTTTCTTTAGATTAGGAAAGTTTTCATCTATACTTTTGTTGAAGATATTTACAGGCCCCTAAATTGGGAATCATCACTCTCTCATATACCTATTATCCTTAGGTTTGGTCTTCTCATTGTGTCCTGGATTTCCTGGATGTTTGGGGTTAGGAGCTTTTTGCATTTTGCATTTTCTTTGACTGTTGTGGCAATGTTTTCTATGGTATCTTCTGCACCTGAGATTATATCTTTTATTTCTTGTATTCTGTTGATGCTTGCTTCTATGATTCCTAATCTCTTTCCTAGGTTTTCTATCTCCAGAGTTGTCTCCCTTGGTGATTTCTTTATTGTTTCTACTTCAATTTTTAGATCCTGGATGGTTTTGTTCAATTCCTTCACCTGTTTTGTTGTGTTTTCCTGTAATTCTTTAAGGGATTTTTATGTTTTCTGTTTAAGGGCTTCTAGCTGTTTACCTCTATTCTCCTATATTTCTTTAAGGGAGTTTTTTATGTCCTTTAAAAAATCCTCTATTAGTATCATGAGATATGATTTTAAATCAGAGTCTTGCTTTTCTGGTGTGTTGGGGTTTCCATGACTTGTTGTGATGGGAGAACTGGGTTCTGATGATGCCAAGTGGCCTTATTTTCTCTTGGTAATGTTCTTGTGTTTTCCTTTCACCATCTGGTTATCTCTGTTGTTAGATGGTCTTGCTATCTCTGGTTGGAGCTTGTCCCTTCTGTGGGTCTCTAAGAGTATGTCAGCACTCCTGGGATACCAGGTCTCTCCTGGCGGTGAGAACATTTTTAAAAGTTTTACATCTAAAAACAATTAGCCAATATAGACTACACATGTAAATATGCATCTCAGAGGGTAAGAATGGGTGATTTCATGTATTTATATTTGATTGCATTCATTAATGTTTTTCATTATTATACCTAAAATTTATAAAAATAGTTCCATACAAGAGACAATCTAACTATAGCAATGTTACATGCACTTGATGCAATACAGAGCAATATAATTTGAGACCAGATGGTGAGAATGAAAGTTCTTAAGCTAATATTCCTCTTCTAAATGACCATTTAATGAAGAAGGAAGTGGAGTAAAGATATTTAAAAAGCTCTTTTGAAAAAACATTAGCAGGTTTATTCAAAAATGAAAATGTATCACATACATGTATAATTATATTTACACGCAAAATGAGATTTACATATCTAAGAAACCAGAGTAAAACAGGTAGAGCCCAACTTAACTGAGTATACCTATTATCCTTAGGTTTGACTATGAATAACTGGTATACCTATCATAGTGTAAATTACTTAAATGTATAGGTAGAATATACACTGTACTCTAAATGTCTCAACACTCCATTAAGCAGACTATTTTTTGCATGTTGATAATGACTAAAGGCCATAGGAGACTCCCACTTATATAAAACCACAGTTACATATCTGGTAACCCTCATGTCAAAGCAGCTAGCCAGCTGCTTAGGGATCTTAGTATTGATTTCACCAGCCTACATAATGTCTTCCCTGACTACTCATTGTCCATGTAATAGCATCTGAAATAAGGATCCTAAATACACTTTAGTTTGCTCTGGGTTAGCAGTCCATGTGACACATGGACCCTTGAACCAGGCCCCTCTGCCTATGGACCATGAAAGTTGACCCATGCAACCCTGCTTCCACACACTGCAGGTGATTCACACACAGACACATTAACCTTGCCTACTCTAACTCTGCCCAACTTATAAGAAATGATTTTTCTTGTCAAAGTAATTTCATATAGACAAAAATCACACTTACTTTTGTAAAAGCATCACAGAAAAACCACCCACCCACTGAGGCTGTAACAATTGACCCGGAATCATGGAAATTCCCAAGCTTATTAGTGTGAAATTCAATGCAACTCTTTTGAATTTCAGAGATGAAAAAGAGAACACAAATAGTAAACAGATACAGTTTTCGTAAAATATCATGTAAGTTAACTGAGATTTTTAAAGATTTATGTGTTTTTTTTTTCAAACAAAGTCAAAGTAAAATTTTGTACAAAGTGCTTTAACTATATTCACACTCATCTCTTTTCAGGTTCAACTCCCATCTCTACACAACCAACTTTATATCTTCTCATTTTTTCTAAACCTTAAAAACCAATTTGTGTTGTTCAAATAATTATCCATTTGTCCTATTCTGCTAGTGAATAGTTGACTTATCAGTGGGTGTACTCCTAGCTAGAACTCTCTCTCAATCTATGAACAGCTTATCATTGCTGGTAGCTCTAAAGCTTGAGATGAGATTATATTCCTAATTCCTCTCTCCCTGTTAGGATTTTTATCTGGTTTAGGATTTCGTAGGTCATATGAATACAATAACAACTATAATGTGTTTATGTGTGTAGCTGTCTTGTTGTGTCCACAAGAGAATATTTTCTTGTAGTCATCCCCTGCCCCTGGTTCTTATTAAGCCTCCTTTTTTTTGTACTAATTCTTGAGACACCCAATTTTATGTACTTTCCCAGGTTCATCAAATGGATCACAGAAAAGCTACTTGGGGGCAGCTTCCCTAAAGAAAAAAAAAATATCTTCCTCTTCCCTATTAGCAACAAAAAATGTTTTGAAGAATGGTTTTACAAATAATTCTGGAAGCATTTTGTGAAATGTTCACATCAATATGCATAGCACTTCCAAACAATAGAAGATGAAATTGCAGAAATATTACGGGGGTCAGAGTCATTCTGACACTAAACCCAGAGAAAACATCACAATAGCCTAATTGTAAGCCAGGATCTCCGATGGGCAGTTTAGATCTTCAATTTAGTGAATATTGGTTGAAGGAGAGATTATGCAATTTCACCAAATATAATTTACTGATGAGATCAGTCATGTAATTGTGGAAGGCAAGATTAGAGTTGGTTTGTTAATAATGAAACTCATTTTGCTAAAGAGGACTAATGCCCCAAATAAGTATAAGTGCATTTACCAGGTATAAATACAGAAAATTCTAGATACAAATATGCCAAACACATGAATTTATAGATTATACTGTATACTAATCAGAAAAGAGGAGCTTTGACTAAACCATGATGCTTAGAAGAAATGATAGCTCTATGATTATCTTACCTATATGATTGAAAACCATCAAGTGGCCCAACTCCAGAAAACTCAAGAAAGTCTCCCATCCAGGCAGATCTTAGCATGAAAGAAGAAACAAATGAATAGTTAAAGAAGACTATAATGTACTGTACTTGTGACTGGGACTAACTCTGGTGTCTCAGGGCCTGTAAGAGGATGCTGTTTTTAACTTGGTATAACCAATCTTCCTTTACCCTTTCTAAACCAAAGAAATCCTGAAAAATTTCAGAGGACCATTAGATGAGACAGTAACTTGGAAAGAGCCTTCATTGTCAATGAAGTATCTCAATGAGTGAGTTGGTAAAGAAAACAGAAAATAGAAAGTGTCTTAACAACTTCTTTCATTGCTCTATTTCAAAACAATTTATTTCATCCCCAAGTAGAACCTACTGTTCTTCCACTATATATTCCCATATGATATATCTCTGTCTTCCTTGTGAACTAATCTGTGACCATTACCAAAGATAGGTAAATCCCAATATTAGATTTATTTATGTTTGCAAAAGTAACTGTGTATTAGAAAGTCTGTCAGGATAGGAGAAAAATTATACTTCCAAACCCATTTGTTCCTAGATCAGCCTATATGCTGTTTTTATTATTTGGTTAAAATGGATATTTTACAGATTAAAGGGTTTGAAAAACTGTTGAGGAAGAAGACAGAGTAGGAAAAAAATTCCTAAAAATATGCCTTTTTGGAGTCAGAATTTGAAGAAGCAAAGTTGTTCATTCATGCTGTAAAGTACTTGGCTTCTTTTAAAAAATTTCCCTACAATACATAGCGATAATTCCATTTTTATACATATATCCTGCATAAATTGCTTAATACTTTAAAATGATATGATATATAATTAAAATATATAGAAATAACATAATATGTATATTATGTGTAAATTAATATACTTTCCACACTTGTGCTATAATGTTTCTATATATACATATATTACACAAAAGCTTTATTATTATTATATGTACATTCTGTTTTAAAGTGAAGTTTAGATTATGTTATTAGATAGAGTATACAGAATTATGAACATGTGGTAGAATTAAAATTGCCCATAGGACTTAAATAATTTACTTAGTTTTTTTGGTTTATTTGTTCTGGAAGTTAAAATATAATTACGTCATTTCCCCTCTCTTTTTCCTTCCTCCAACCCTTCTTTTGTATACACTTCTCTCAAATTTGTGGCCTCTACTTCTTTAGTTGTTACAACATGCATACATACACACACACACACACACACACACACACACACACACACACACACACACACAAAACTTGCCTTGTATATATAATGTATGCATATGATATTAAAACTGACTACTTAGCATTTGGTAATCAATTTGAAAGCTTTTCTCTAGTGAAGACTATTTGTCTTTTGTGATTGGGTTACCTCACTAAGGATGATATCTTCCAGATACAACCAATTACCCAAGAATTTCAGAAATTCATTGTTTTTAATAGCTGAGTAGTACTCCATTGTGTGAATGTAACACAGTTTCTGTATCCATTCCTCTGTTGAGGGACATCTGGGTTCTTTCCAGCTTCTGGCTATTATAAATAAGGCTGCTATGAACATAGTGGAGCATGTGTCCTTATTACCAGTTGGAAGATCTTCTGGGTATATGCCCAGAAGAGCTATTGCTGGATCTTCCGGTAGTACTATGTCCAATTTTCTGAGGAACCGCCAGACTGATTTCCAGAGTGGTTGTACATGCTTGCAATCCCACCAGCAATGGAAGAGTGTTCCTATTTCTCCACAACCTTGCCAGCATCTGCTGTCACCTGAATTTTTAATCTTAGCCATTCTGACTGGTGTGAGATGGAATCTCAGGGTTGTTTTGATTTGCATTTCCCTGATGACTAAGGATGTTGAACATTTTTTTCAGGTGTTGGTCAGCCATTCTGTATTCCTCAGTTGAGAATTCTTTATTTAGCTCTGTACCCCATTTTTTAATGGGGTTATTTGAATTTCTGGAGTCCAACTTCTTGAGCTCTTTGTATATATTGGATATTAGTCCTCTATCAGATTTAGGATTGGTAAAAATCCTTTCCCAATCTGTTGGTGGCCTTTTTGTCTTGTTGACAGTGTCTTTTGCCTTACAGAAGCNTTGCAATTTTATGAGGTCCCAATGTCAATTCTTGATTTTACAGCACAAGCCATTGCTGATCTGTTTAGAAATTTTTTCCCTCTGCCCATATCTTCAAGGCTTTTCCCCACTTTCTCCTCTATCAATTTCAGTGTCTCTGGTTTTCTGTAGAAGTCTTTGATCCACTTAGACTTGAGCTTTGTACAAGGAGATAAGAATGGATCAATTCTCATTCTTCTACATGATAGCTGCCAGTTGTGCCAGCACCATTTGTTGAAAATNCTGTCTTTTTTCCACTGGATGGTTTTAGCTCCCTTGTCAAAAATCAAGTGACCATAGGTGTGTGGATTCATTTCTGGATCTTCAATTCTATTCCATTGATGTACATGTCTTTCTCTGTACCAGTACCATGCAGTTTTAAATCACAATTGCTCTGTAGTACAGCTTAAAGTCAGGCAGGCATTGTGATTCCACCAGAGGTAATTTTATTGTTGAGAATGGTTTTTGCTATCCTAGGTTTTTTATTATTCCAGATGAATTTGCAAATTGCCCTTTCTAACTCAGTGAAGAATTGGGTTGGACTTTTGATGGGTATTGCATTGAATCTGTAGATTGCTTTTGGCAGGATGACCATTTTGACTATGTTAATCCTGCTAGTCCATGAGCATGGGAGATCTTTCCATCTTCTGAGATCTTCTTCAATTTCTTTCTTTAGGGATTTGAAATTCTTATCATACAGATCTTTCACTTCCTTAGTTAGAGTCACACCAAGGTATTTTATATTATTTGTGACTATTGTGAAGGGTGTTGTTTCCCTAATTTCTTTCTCATCCCGTTTGTCCTTCATGTAGAGGAAGGCCGCTGATTTGTTTGAGTTAATTTTATATCCAGCTACTCCACTGAAGGTGTTTATCAGTTTTAGGAGTTCTCTGGTGGACTTTTTAGGGTCTCTTATGTATACCATCATATCATCTGCAAATAATGATATTTTGACTTCTTCCTTACCAATTTGTATCNCCTTGATCTCCTTTTGTTGTTGGATTGCTCTGGCTAGGACGTCAAGTACTATATTGAATAGGTAGGAAGAGCGTGGGCAGCCTTGTCTAGTCTCTGATTTTAGTGGGATTGCTTCGAGTTTCTCTCCATTTACTTTGATGTTGGCTACGGGTTTGCTGTAGATTGCTTTTATTATGTTTAAGTAGCGACCTTGAATTCCTAATCTTACCAAGACTTTTATCATGAAGTGGTGTTGGATTTTGTCAAATGCTTTCTCAGCATCTAACGAGATGATCATGTGGTTTTTGTCTTTGAGTTTGTTTATGTAGTGGATTACNTTGATGGATTTCCTTATATTAAACCATCCCTGCATCCCTGGGATGAAGCCTACTTGGTCATGATGGATGATCNTTTTGATNTGTTCTTGGATTCCGTTTGCGAGGATTTTATTGATTATTTTTGCATCGATATTCATAAGGGAAATTGGTCTGAAGTTCTCTTTCTTTGTTGGACCTTTGTGTGGTTTAGGGATCAGAGTAATTGTGGCTTCATAGAATGAATTGGGTTGAGTACCTTCTGTTTCTATTTTCTGGAATACTTTGAGGAGAGTTGGAATTAAGTCTTCTTTGAGAGTTTGATAGAATTCTGCACTAAATTCATCTGGTCCTTGGCTTTTTTTTGGTTGGGAGACTATTGATGACTGCTTCTATTTCTTTAGAGGAAATGCGACTGATATCATGATATACCCCTCATTACTGTTTCGTTCATTGACACCATAGCTGTGTTACCAGTTCTCAGTTGCTTCTCTTTCTGGGAAGGTAGCATATCACTTATTGGTACCAATAAAGCTAGTCCCGAGGAAGGGGATTTTCTGGTCAGATCCGGTTCAGGTCTTCTTGATCCTATGTCCAAAGTATATGATATCTTCAGCTATAAGAACTCAAATCTTTGCAGGGGGGGACATTAGTTAAAACATTATCAAATGAATTTAGAGTAAGAGTTATCTTCTTTCTGTCATCAGGGTGGGGGATTTTCAATTGAGTTTTTTTTCCTTTATATTTTCTTGGGAGAGAATTTTTATTTTTCCCCACTTTATTAGTTCTTTGAGAATATTGCACGATGCATTTTGATCTTATTTATCCTCTCTCCTAATTCCTCTCACAGCCACATTTTGCTGCCCATCCAATTAATAGTCCTTTTATTTTTTTTTTAAAAAGAAGTCTATCAAATCCATGTTGTGATCTTCATACAGTCTTTGATATATAGCCTTCTACTGGAGTATTGTAGCAAGGGCAACAATTCTTTTTTCTTTTTGCCATATAAAATATTCATTTATTTTACAGAGTAAAATACTACTTTTCTAATGGATTAAAACTCAACCTAAACATATATTTTATATATTACTCCACAGTTACTAAGAATTACCATCACAAACCATTTAGTATTAGAGGAATTGTTTATAATGTGAAATTAATGCAAAAAATAAAAAGCCAAACTATGTAAAAATATGTGGACATAGAAAATCCTGGAACAAGGTATGTTAAAGGTAAAAGAAGTAATAGCACTACTCCTACTTCTGACACTGACTAGAAATAACTAACGTTCTAATTCTGAAATGTGAACCACCAACATATTCTGCAGTGTAATTAGCATTCTTCCTTATATTTAGTAGCCTTTTTGTGAATTGTGAAGCTGTTTTGCTCTGATGTCTTTGTGATGTGGATGTTATTATGCCCAAGAACACAATGCTTTTCAAAAAAGAAGAAAAAGAATGGGAAAAGCCTTGAAAGTATGGTCTATGGACTGGCAATTACTCAGTAGATGGGCAGCATATAGAATAAAGAAGCTGTTCCTTCAGAGAGTAGTTAAAATTCCAACTGTTAGAATGTCATTTTGCCTTTTATTAAAAATATATTGTTTTCCCTATACAGTATATCCTGAGTACAGTTTCCTCTCCTTTTCCTTTCCCCAGTACCTCCCTTCCTACTCTTCCACCTGGATCCACTCCTTTTCTGTCTCTCATTAGAAAAGAACAGGCATATAAGAGACAACAACAAAACATAACAAAATTAAGTTTTATTAAGATAAATCAAAAACCATGACATTGAAATTGGACAAGGCAATTCAACAGAAGGAAAAAAGCTCAAGGGCAGGCACAACTGAGACTCAGTTTTTCACGCATTCAGGAACCCCATAAAAAATACTAAATTGAAAGTTATACTGTATATGCGGATGATCTGGTGCAAACCCATGTAGGATGGGTCACAATCTTAAAAACTGACCTCTCTTCTTCCAGGAACTATCAGTTGCTAACAGCTTCTTTGCTAGAAGTGAGATTTCATGTTTACCCATATTGTCCGTGCTGGTGTCTTTCAGTGTGGAGATTGCACAGCTGTTACAACTGCTGTGTGTCTGTAAGTGCAACTTCCCTGTTGTGTGTAGAAAACTCCATCTCTTTGTAGTCACTCAGTACCCCTGGTTTCCATGAGGACTCCAGAGCCCTAGGAGAAGTGGTTTGAAAAACACCTGTCCCACATTGGCCTTAGCATGCTGCAGTCCTTTACTCTCTGTATTTAGTCCTATGTGATTCTGTTATAATTGTGACCTTGATTTAAATCTTTGTTCACAGTCCGTCTTTTCTTCTAAATATGCAGTAGTACTGAATAGATTACTTTTGGCATTTATGCATAGGTTGGTTCTTCACTATAAGTAAAGTTGCAAATTACAGCTATTATTTCTTTAATAGGTGATCATTTACATGAACTTACACATACAAAGAAACTGGTGTAAACAGATGTATGGCCATGGATATCCATATATTCTTGTATATTTATTTATTTTCAGATTCTGAGAACGCAAACCCTTAAAAAGCTGAAAATACTGTTTATTTGTGCCATAAAACTACTTAGCTATGGAATGTATTCATGAAATCAATACTAAATACTCAAATTCTTAGATTTTTACAAGTAAGTGGAATCAATAAAAGAAATGAACCTCTTGGTATAATTACCCATTTGCATACTTGCAAAAGATATAAAATGAATGTAGTTACATTATTCAGCACAGACTCGAGAAGCAATTTAGTTTCTATGAAAGAATTAGCCCATATTTTAGAAGTAAAATAATGAGTTTTTATGTAATCTGAGTATTAAGGCTCGATGAGAAATTGGGGAGGTACTGAGGGAGAAAAATCAGCTTTTTCAGTAAGAGAAAAACCATTCCTAATACATGAGATTTACTTATTTATTGACTCATTTCATCATTCATTTTTAGAAGTTGTTTGTGATCTACAATGAAGCATGAGGGATTGAAGATGTAGAGGTGGAGATGAGATGTACTTTGGTGGTACAGTAATTGTCTAGCAAGCATGATTAGAGCTCTGAGTTTGATGATGAGCATTGAAAAAGTGTTCCCAAGGGGGTTGCAACCCTGTAGGTGGAACAACAACAGGAACTAACTAGTACCCCCTGGGTTTGTGTTTCTAGCTGCATTTGTAGCAGAAGATGACCTAATCGGCCAACAGTGGGAATAGAGGCTCCTTGGTCTCCCAAACTCCATATGACCTAGCACAAGGCAAGGCCGGGGCCAAGTAGTGGGAGTGGGTGGGTAGGGGAACAGAGGTGGGGGGAGGGGTATGGGAATCTTTCGGGATAGCATTTTAAAAGTAAAAAAAAAAAAAAAAAAAAAAAAAAAAAAAAAAAAAAAAAGAAAAAGTGTTCCCAAAGTGTAATCTTTCTTCCCTTTTTTACAATCTCATTTATAAAACTTGTTGTTATTATCTTTATACTTCCATTCCTCCTTGTCATCTCAGTTTCTCCATTCCCAGCTCCTTCCTTTAGTCCCCCAGTGGCCACCATTAGAGAAAATGTCATCTCTTCCTCCAGAAACATTTGACAGTCCTTAGCTACCCAAGAAGGGATGTAGCATCACGGAATTTTTTTTCTGCCTATAGTGGAGAGTAGGAGGGGCCAATCTTGTATAAATATCTATAGATGCTGTGACCCACTTTCCTGGAACTAAACTCTTAAAGATAAATATGTACTCAAATATGCTCTAGTCTAGAAAATCCCATAGAAACGAATCAGAATTCATAGTGCAGCATGTGCAGTCTGGCATTTAGTGTTATGAAGACATAAAAGCAGGGATGAGACAGGCTGGAAATTTGGTCGAACACTTTTAAAAATACTCATTCTCAAGGTAACCAGCCCTTTCTTATGATAGCATGATTCATTTATGCAGAAGAGATACTCATGAATTATTCACCCCTTTAGGGTTCTACCACAAAATGGTGCTATACTAGAAGGTAAATTTCTGCACAAGTGCTGGAAGGAGCACAAAGCATAGAAAGGGGTATTAAACATATTGAAAAGCAGAGTTGTAGTTTGAGTAAAAAAATAACATTGGGAAATTTTAGGAAGACCAGATTGCATGGGGCTAAATTTCTGCTGAAATGAATTCTAGCCAGAAGTTTGGATACCACTGAATTGCAATAATATTTATTTGTGTAAACATCCTTTTGAAACAGGTATGATTCAATTAAAAAAGAAAAATGTAATATCTACTTATAATTTATTTTATTAGTATAATATTTTAATAAATTTTCTATGATATATTTTAAAATTATCTTTAATTTTTTTAATAGTCCAGTCACTATCCCTCTCCAGGTCTGCTCTCTGACGGTTCTTCACCCCATTCCTCCTCTTCTCATCTACAAGAGGATGTCCCCATATGTAGATGTTGGAGATTTTAGGTGAAGAATATGTTTACAGGGTTTGAAAAGATGGATCAACAGTTAGGAACATTTGCAGTTCTTAGAGAGGACCTGAATGCAGTTCTAAGAATCCACATCAAGTGGCTCACCAACACTTGTAACTCCACTTCAAAGGGATCCAATCCTGTACCCTTTCACTGACTCTCTGAACAGCTGTACACATGTGTGCGTTATTCTTCACAAACACACATATGTATGAATTTTTAAAATATGAATTTATGAAAATGTAAAATGGATTGCCTGGATGAATTTTAAATTCAGATTCAAGTTCTTTTCATAGGAAGAAACTTGTCTTAGTGTCATGTTACTAGTTAGTAACTAAAGTGTTGTTTGTTGCCCAAGTGAATATATAACAAAGAGTGGAAGACCAAATTATAGAACTAAGAACTGGTATATTTACATTTTTTGTTTGTTTGTTTGTTTGTTTTTTGAGACAGGGTTTCTCTGTAAAGCCCTGGCTGTCCTGGAACTCACTTTGTAGACCAGGCTGGCCTTGAACTCAGAAATCTGCCTGCCTCTGCCTCCCGAGTACTGGGATTAAAGGTGTGTGCCACCACACCCGGCTATATTTACAGTCTCTTAAAAGTATGTTTCTTACAATTGTATTTTACTAACATACATATATACATTTGATATGTATATGGGTGTAAACGATATAGACTTTATTTTCAATTGTAGGAAAAGGCAAGCCTCTTTTTTATTTTAATGTAAAACAGACAAAAACATTGAAATCATACCAAATTGATATTTTCTTATTCTTTGTAACTTCAACAAAATTCAGTAATGATCCAATACCTTAAATGTGAGCATTACTCATTTTCTCATCATTGTGAGACAACACCGACAGAAACAAATCAGACAAAGGCATGTTTATAGTGGCTTACAAATTAGAAAGGGATGGAGTCTGTTATGGAAGGTAGTCATGGTGACAGATGCATGAGTCTGTTATTTGCATTGCGTTTTTTTCTTTCTTTTTTTCTGTTTTCATTTTTTTAAAAATTTGTAATCTTTTTAATAATATAGTCCAAGGTAAAAACATAGGCAAGTTGGTGAATGGATATAGAAAATTTCATCGTCAAATTTGATTTTGCTAATAGTCTTTTCTCCGTATTACCAAGGTTCCCTAATTTCTTTTTAATCATTAGATATTTTCTTTATTTACATTTTAAATGCTATCCTGAAAGTTCCCTATACTCTCCCCCTGCCCTGCTCCCCTACCTACCCACTCCCACTTCTTGGCCCTGGCGTTCCCCTGTACTGGGGCATATAAAGTTGGCAAGACCAAGGGGCCTCTCTTCCCAATGATGGCCGAATAGGCCATCTTCTTCTACATTGCATTGTGTTTCTTATCAGGAAGCAGAGAGATGAACTCTTGTCTTCAGCTTTCCTTCTCTTTTGTCTTTATTCTTCTTCTGATCCTAGCAGTGGTAGAGTGGAACACACATTCCATTCTCTGTTAAACCTCTCTGAAAGCCTAAAGTGGATCAAACTGATGATAAAATGTCACCACCACATCCTCCAACAAATATTACTTATATGGCTTTAAATTTAATTTATGAGAGGATCAGAGTTAATGCACAGCCTGGTGGTAAGTCCTTCATTTATAGCCTTTCAACCCAATATTTCACCATAAATATATAGGGAATATGTATGTATTTTAAAATGCCATCAAGATTCTGAGACTTACTCTAAAAATTAAACTAGCTCAGTATCTAAAAATATTTTGGGAAGACATACAACTTAGTCATCTTGAATTTTGCTTTTGTTTCCAAGGTATTAGTTATTACTCATCCAATAATAATGAAATCTTCAATACTGAAATAGCTTTTGCATTTACTTATGAGGAAAACAAAATTTTCTAAGGATTCATAAAACCAGCCAGTTAATATTACCAGCAAATTGTGCCTCAGGAAATCTTTCCATAAGTAATCTTTCACTTTCTGCAGCAGTTTGAATGAGGTGAGAAGTGAAGTCAAACTCATCTTGGAACTTTTGATGCACACGGCTGTATAGGGAAAGGGCAATAAAAGCCTTTGCAGGGTTGTGGGGATTGCGCATGTGTGTGGAGGAGCAGCACTTCTTTAGCATTATCCAGAATGCATTTTAGAGGACAGTACTGAGACCTTTGGATACGTTAGTCTGATGAGACTTACGGGCAGAAAAAAAAATGGCTTGAAGAAGAGCAATCAGGCTCGCAAGAAAGTCTTTTTCTCTGAGACGGAAAGTGACCATACAATTACTGCTCTTGTCACACCACAGAACAGAGTGGAATCATTCCATTCATGTCTTTCTACAGCACTTGAGAATCCAAAAGATTAATTTAAACTATTGATTTTTTTTTTCTAAGCTTTGCAGGGTAGAAAATGAGGAAATGCTTAGACATGATAACTAGATTCTCATGGTAAGAGGTGGCATGATTAAGACATAATAGTTTCCTTAATTCAGGACAGTCAATCAGGAGAACATAATTCCTGACAATTCCAAGGATTCAGGGATTAGTGCTTGAAGGTAATCTTTATTATATCCCATTCAGAAAATAAAGTTCACAGTGTGAACTCCCTTATAATTAGTTCCAGCAGACTCTCAACTCTCAAAAAGTAGACATGTCTTCAAACAGATTGATTGGCTAAATACTTTGCCATTTTCCTTAGAAAGTTATATCATTTCTAAGAAATACTCTGTTTTGTTTATCCAATATATTTGAAGAGAAATTTCGTAATTAAATATATCTTTTAAATGAATCCTAAAGAGAAATAAATTACAGAACAGAATATTCCCTCATGTTCCCAGTCAGTAGGTAAGTCAATTAATGTTAAATGCTAACCCCTTAAATATTTTATTATCCCTTGTGACATCTGTGTCAGATGCGCTCTCATAAAGCATGATTCATTTATTTGCATTGCTTCAGCTGTTTATAGAGAAATAGGCAGGTAATCATTATGACACTGTGAAAGTCCATTTCAACAGGGAAAAATATAGTTTTCCTCTCAAAGGAAGCTTAATAAAAATGAGGTTATTATAGCCTAAGAACAAAATGGAGTCTTTTCCATTAACTGTGGTTATTTTCTGAGATTTGAGGGGAGTTTTCTCTCAGTTTATATGTTTATGAAAACAACATCTCATTATCAGATAGTTTTTATAATGGCAAATAATCCAAAGATATACAATCGACATCTATGCCAATAGTTGATTATGTAATTATGTATTAATTGCACAGATAAACATACACAGTAAGGAGAGGAGAAGCAGAATAGAAAGTGTGGGTAATATTTCAGAAAGGACAAGTAGCTAAGACCAGAGTTCCTTTCATATCACTTGTCAGCTATGTCATATCTTTTTGGCTGGGTGTTGCTACCGTCTCCGACCAGCAGAAAAGAAGCGATGAAACTGATGTCCTTCTCAAAGCAGTTTATTCAGGAACATAACTATGCGCAGTAAAAAGATTCCCCAACCTCTCTCGGCCATCCCCTTTTATACCCTCTAGTCCACTCCCCATCACCCCATTCCACATAGGCCCAGTTCATTGGCACAGGACTACATTCGTCACATCATCTGATCTTTCGTCATGGTGCATCTGTGCAGTGCAGTTTAACGGACGTGGCTATCTTGAGGGATGTGAGGAAGTCAGTTGTTAGCTGTTAGATTTGGCGGCAGTCCCGGGCGCCATCTTGGGGCCGTGGCCAAACCCGCTCCTCACATCTGGGATATTGTGCTATTACATGCTTTAGATCTCCTGAAATATATATGCAGATACAAAGTAAATTCTTAGAAGAACTCCCCTAAACAGTGCATCCAACAGCAGCTCCTGGCATGGATAGGGTCTAATGAGCAGTCTACAGAGTATAACCATCCGTGGTAATGAACTACTAGTTCTGGTTGTTCTGATGCTTGTGTCCTCAAATATGCATTTGTGGGAGTCCTTTAAATTCCTGGTAACTTTAAAAAAGAACAATAAGTACTTTATCATATATGACATGTACATGTTTTACATTAATCTTGATTTTAGAACATGAGTGAAGAAACTCAAATACAAATGATTATAGTATTTTGTTTTTTTATAAAACATTATCACCTCAAAATACAGTTTAATATTTATTTCAAAATATATTATTTTTCCAAAATATTTTTAATCGTACAAGCCTAAGGAAAGGAAATAGAGATGGAGCCATGGTAATTAAAATATCAGGGTGAAATATCAGGGTATAGTATCAGGAAGGTAAAACATCAGGGTAAAATATCAAGGAGGCAGGGGTTAGAATGTTTGTAATTTAAATCAAGGATCAAAGCCTCCTTTTGGGAGAGATAACTGATTAAAGACGTGAATGGATGTAGAGAAACCCATGGGAGAATCTTTAAGTGCAAAACCTCAAATAAATAACAACTTGAAATAACAAAGGAATTTCATGAAGACCAGAAATTCTACTTGCTCAGTGAGGAAGACATTGTGACAGGAGCCCGTGCACTGGATGTGGATTTCAGGGTAAGGAGGTTCAAGACCAGAGGGGGGGGGGGGAAATGCTCTTGTAGGCTAATTTGTTTGGAATTTTTGTTAATTTTCTCTTAATGAAAAACTGTATGAGTATCTTAACTCCAAAATCGTAAACACATGTCAATCTTAAAAAGGATCTCCAGGAGCAGACCTTGGGTGCTAGATCCACACTCAGTCCCACGACACCCAGGGGAAGTTCAACTAACTCCTAGGCACTCTAACATGCCCAGGATCATAGGATCATAGGTGAGGAGGACACAACATCTGTCCCAGCAGGATGCAGGGACACAGGAACCCTGCCTGGCAAGTGGCATGGGTTCCTTTCAGTCTGAGTCGGTGCCCTGAGACCTTGGGCTCTGCACCCAGTCCCACAACACCCAGAGGAAGCTCAACTCCCAGGTGCTCTAACATGTCCAGGATCATAGGAACACAGAATCTCAGTAGCTTGGTCGCTCCAGGAGTTCAGGATCCCAGGAACTCTGACACACCTAGAATCTCAGGATCCCAGGATCCCAGAATCACAGGACCATAGAGACTGCTGGACTCTGAGGAGTTCTGACACAACCAGGATTACAGTAGGGACAGGCTCCAGTCAGATACAGCAAGGACAGGTAGCACTTGAGATAACAGCATGGCAAGAGTTAAGCATAAAAACACAAGCAAAAGAAATAAAGGTTAATTGACATCATCAGAATACAGTACTCCTACCATAACAAGTCCTGGATTCACCATCACACTGGAAAAGAAGGATTTGGATATAAAACCACTTCTCATGATGATGATAGAGGACTTTAAGAAGAACATAAATAACTCCCTTAAAGAAATACAGGAGAACACATCCAAATTGGTGAAGGGATTGAACCAACCCATCCAGGTTCTAAAAATGGAAATAAAAATAATAGAGAAATCACAAAGGGAGACAACTATTGATATAGAAGACCTAGGAAAGAGATCAGGAGTTATAGATGCAAGCATCACCTACAGAACACAAGAGATAGAAGAGAAAATCACAGGTGCAGACGATACCATAGAAAACATTGACATAACAGTGAAAGAAAATGCAAAAAGAAAAAGCTCCTAACCCAAAACATCCAGGAAATCCAGAACACAATGAGAACAAACCTAAGAATAATAGGGATAGAAGAGTGTGAAGATTCCTAACTTAAAGTGCCAATAAATATCTTCAACAAAAACATAGAAGAAAACTTCCCTAACCTAAAGAAAGAGATGCCCATGAACATACAAGAAGCCTAAAGAACCCCAAATAAATTTGACCAGAAAAGAGATTTCTCCTGTCACATGATAAACACACACACACACACACACACACACACACACACACACACAAAAAAAAAAAAAAAAACCCAGCAAATGCACTAAACAAAGACAGACTATTAAAAGCAGTAATGGAAAAAGGCCAAGTAACATATAAAGGTAGACCTATTAGCATTACACCAGACTTCTCAACAAAGACTATAAAAGCCAGATATCCTGGGCAAATGTCATATAGACCCTAAGAGAACACAAATGTCAGATCAGACTACTATACCCAGCTAAACTCTCAAATATCATAGATAGAGAAACCAAGATATTCCATGACAAAACAAAATTTACACAGTATCTTTCCACAAGTCCATACCTTAAAAGGATAATACATGGAAAACACCATTCAAGGATGGAACCTACACCTTAGAAAAATCAAAAAGGTAATCTTTCAACAAACCCAAAAGAAGATACCCACATAACGTGAACAAAATAACAGGAAGCAAAAATCACTTTTTCTTAATGTCTCTTAACATCAATGGAATCAACTCCCCAATAAAAAGATAGACTAACAGACTGGATCCAGCATTTTTCTGCATACAGGAAATGCACCTCAGTGACAAAGACAACTACATCAGAGTAAAAGGCTGGAAAAAAATTCAAGGCAAATGGTCCCAAGAAACAAGCTGGAATAGACATTCTAATATTGAATACATTTGATTTTCAACCTAAAGTTATCAAAAAAGATAAGGAGGGACAATTCATACTCATCAAAGGAAAAAAAAATCTACCAAGATGAATTCTTAATTCTAAACATCTATGCTCCAAATGCAAGGGCACCCACATTCATAAAAGAAACTTTAATAAAGCTCGAGCACACATTGTACCTCACACAATAATAGTGGGAGACTTCAAAACTCTACTTTTATCAAGGGACAGATCATGGAAACAGAAACTAAACAGAGCCACAGTGAAAGTAACAGAAGTTATGAAACAAATGGATTTAACAGATATGTATAGAACATTTCATGCTAAAACAAAAGAATATAACTTCTTCTTGGCTACTATTGGTACCTTCTCCAAAACTGACTAAATAATTGTTCACAAAACAGGCCTCAACAGATACAAAAAGATTGAAATAATCCCATGCATCCTATCAGATCATCATGGACTACGGCTGATCTTCAATGACAACATAAACAATAGAAAGTCCACATACATGTGGAAGCTGAACAACACTCTACTCAATGATAACTTGATCAAAGTGGAAATAAAGAAAGAAATTAAAGACTTTCCAGAATTTAATGAAAATGAAGCCACAACATACCCAAACTTATTGGACACAATGAAAGCANTGCTAAGAGGAAAACTCAGAACTCTGAGTGCCTCCAAAAAGAAACTGGAGAGAGCATACACTAGCAGCTTGACAGCACACCTGAAAGTTCTAGAAGTAAAGAAGTAAATACACCCAAGAGGCAGAAAATAATCAAACTCAGGGCTGAAATCAACCAAGTAGAAACAAAAATATCAATACAAAGAATCAACCAAACCAGGAGCCTTTTTTTTTTTTTTTGAGAAAAATCAACAAGATAGACTAAATCCTTAGCCATACTAACTAGAGGGCACAGGGACAGCATCCTAATTAACAAAATCAGAAATGAAAAGGGAGACATAACAACGGAAACCGAGGAAATTAAAAAATTCATCATATCCTACTACAAAAGCCTATACTCAACAAAACTGGAAAATCTGGAGTAAATGGCCAATTTTCTAGACAGATACCAAATACCAAAGTTAAATCAGTGTCAGATAAATCATTTAAAGAGTCCCATAAGCCCTAAAGAAATAGAAGTAGACATCAAAAGTCTTCCCACCAAAAAACATCCAGGACCAGATGTTTTTAGTGAAGAATTCTATCGGACATTCAAAGAAGACCTAATACCAATACTC
>NC_034590.1:27604047-27627116 GCF_900095145.1 Mus pahari | reverse complement strand
AAAAAAAAAAAAAAAAAAAAAAAAAAAAAAAAAAAAAAACAACAACAACAAAAAAACAATCATTCACCATCATCAATTCATCCCAGGGGTGCAGGAGTGGATCAATATTCTGAAATCTATTAATGTAGTTAACTACATAAATAAAGTCATAGAAAAAAAACCACATGATCATTTCATTAGTTGCTGAAAAATAATTTAGCATCCCTTCATGTTAAAAATCTTGAAGCAATCCAACTATAATCAGGGACTGGATAAGGCTGCATACTCTCTCCCTCTCTATTTATTATAGCACTTGAAGTTCTACCAGAGGAATTGGACAACAAAAGGGGGTCAAAGGGATGAAAACTGGAAAGGAATAAGTCAAAGTATCACTATTTGTAGATGATATGAGAGTATACTTAAGTGACCTCAAAAATTCCACTAGAGAACTTGTACAGCTGATAAGCAACTTCAGCAAAATGGCCACATATATAATTAATTCAAACAAATCAGTAGCCAATAAAAAAAAAATCAGCTTGAAATCCCACCAACAGTGGAGGGATTCTCTATTCAAATATAAATGGGTTGAGAAAGAAATTAGGAAAACTATACCCTTCACAATAATCACAAATAATATAAAATATCTTGGTGTTACTCTAATAAAACCAGTGGAAGATCTGTATGACAAGAATTTCAAGTCTCTGAAGAAAGAAATCAAAGAAGACCTCAGAAGATGGAAGATCTCCCTTGCTCATGGATTGGCAGAATTAATATAGTAAAAATAGTCATCTTGCCAAAAGCATTCTACAGAGTCAGTGCAATCTCCATCAAAATTCCAACTCAATTCTTCATAGAGTTAGAAAGAGCAATTTGAGAATTCATTTGACAGAATATCAAAAAACCTAGGATAGCAAAAACTATTTTCAACAACAAAAGAACTTCTGTGGAAATCACCATCCCTGACCTCAAGCTGTATTACAGAGCAATAGTGATAAAAACTGTATGCTATTAGTGCAGAGACAGACAGATAGATCAATGGAATAGAATTGAAGACCCAGAAATGAACCCACACACCTATGGTCACTTGATCTTTGACAAGGAGGTAAAACCTTCTAGTGGAAAAAAGACACCATTTTTAACAAATGGTGCTGGTTCAACTGGAGGTCAGCATGTAGAAGAATGCAAATCAATCCACTCTTATCTCATACAAGGCTCAAGTCCAAGTGGATCAAGGACCTCCACGTAAAACTAGATACATTGAACCTAATAGAAGAGAAATTGGGGAAGATCCTCAAACACATAGGTACAGCAGAAAACTTCATGAACAGAACATCAATGGTCTATGCTCTAAGATCAAGAATTGACAAATGGGACCTCATAAAATTGCAAAGCTTCTGTAAGGCAAAGGACACTGTCAATAAGACCAAAAGGCAACCAACAGACTGAGAAAAGATCTTTACCAACCCTACATCTGATAGAGGGCTAATATCCAATATATGCATGCAAAGAACTCAAGGAGTTAGATTCCAGAGAACCAAATAACCCTATTAAAAATGGGGAACAAAACTAAACAAAGTATTCTCAACTGAGGAATACTGAATGGCTGAAAAGCACCTAAAGAAATTTTCAACATCCTTAGTCATCAGGGAAATGCAAATTAAAACAACACGGAGATTCCTCTTTACACCAGTCAGAATGGCTAAGATCAAAAATTTAGGTGACAGTAGATGCTGGCAATGATGTGGAGAAAGAGGAACACTCTTCCATTGTTGGTCCGACTTCAAGCTGTTATAACTCTGGAAATCAGTCTTGTGCTTCCTCAGAAAATTTGGCATAGTACTACCATAGGACCCAGCTATACCACTCCTGGCCATATATCCAAAAGATGCTTTAATATATAACAAGGACACATCCTCCACTATGTTCATAGCAGCCTTATTTACAATAGCCAGAACCTGGAAAGAACCCAAATGTCCCTCAGCAGAGGAATGGATACAGAAAATGTGGTACATTTACACAATGGAGTATTACTCAGCTATTAAAAACAATGAATTCGTGAAATTCTTAGGCAAATGGATGGAAATAGAAAATATCATCCTGAGTGAGGTAATCCAATCATAAAAGAACACACATGGTATGCACTCACAGATAAGTGGGTATTAGCCCAAATATTTGTAATACCCAAGATACAATTCACATATCACATGAAGCTCAAGAAGAAGAAAGACCAAAGTGTGTGTGTGTTTTGGTTTTTCTTAGAATGGAGAACAAAATACTCATGGGAGGAAATATGGAGATAAAGTGTGGAGCAGAGACTGAAGCAAAGACCATCTAAAGACTACCCCACTTGGGGATCCATCCCATACACAGTCACCAAATGCAGACACTATTGTGGATGCCAAGAAGTGCTTGCTGACAGGAGCCTGATATAGGTTATTCCTGAGAGTCTCTGCCAGAGCCTGACAAATACAGAGTTGGATGCTCATAGCCAACCATTAGACTGAGCATGGAGTACCCAGTGGAAAAGTTAGAGAAAGGACTGAAAGAGCTGAAGGAGTTTGCAACCCCATACGAAGAACAATATTAACCAGTCAGACCCCCAGAGCTCCCAGGGACTAAAAGTCAACTAGGAAGTACACATGGAGGGAACTGTGACTCCAGCCTCATATGTAGCCGAGGATGGTTTTGTCCGGCATCAATGGGAGGCAAAACCCTTGGCCCTATGAAGGTTCCGGGCCCCAGTGTAGGGGAATTTGAGGATGGGGATGCAGGAGTGGTTGGGTGGGTGGGAGAACACCCATATAAAAGCAAGGGGGAGGAGAAATGGGATAAGGGGTTTCTGGGGTGGGTGGAATAACATTTGAAATGTAAATAAAGAAAGTATCCAATTAAAAAAAAGAAAAAAGTATCTTCAGATAATGAATTAAAAGTCACTTAGTGAATGTTCTCTTCTGAATTAGCTACTTATTCTTGTCATCTCTGTAAAGCAAGAAGTACCCAAGACAGTTATTATATGGAAAAATAGTCCAAATCCAGTAACTTTTTCCTTTTAGATATCCTTTATTATCAGGTCCTTGACTATCTCATTTCTGTGATAATTAGTGAAAATACTTTTGTTAGTTTAATTATCTCATTACCAGATATTTTGTATACAAATATTAAGCTTACATCTGTTACAGTTTATATCTAAATACACACTCAAATGTCATGTTCTATGTCACTAATGGAGATAGTTGAGTATTAAGAGATAAAATATTAGCAGGTATCAGATTATTGGGGCCTTTGAAGAACTTACTGGTCATATGTAAATGGTGAAGAAGATTAGTAAATTTCTCTTTCTCTTTCTAACTCTTCTCTCTCTCTCTGTCTCTCTGTCTGTGCAATGTCTTTTTCACACACACACACACACACACACACACACACACACACACACACACACATTAGACAATTCCATTTCTAATGAATCAAACATCTTATAGTATGTCCTATTGTAATATATTTATGTCCTATTGTAATATATTTCCTCACGATAGACCCTGTGCTAGGGACTGTGATATTTCTAAAGGTACAGAGTACTGCTCAAAACAGCCACCTTCTTTCATCACTTTTCATAATCAAGACTCTGTCCAGTACCCAATGTTATAATTCAGGAAAATGGTTAGAAGCCTCCATAACTACCAACCAGCATAACATTACATTTCCAACTTTTTGTGGTACAGAGGAAAGTCCTTGAAAATGTACTTAGAAAACCTCATCACTGGCATTGCACTCTGCATGCAGTTCCTGCCTTTCATTTTCATTGCTTTTTATTCTTATGGAAAGAAGACTGAAACCATTGCTTTGACATTCTGGGGATTTCCAAGGTCAAGCCCAGATTTATTATGTAACTAGGGTGATGTGCAGAACTCATCATATGATTTAGGATAGCAAAATATTACAAAGTTAAGTCAGAACACATCAATACACTTATATATAAATTTGCACAAGTCCTGTAGACTTCTCAGTAGAGTCACAAGGAATCCACTTAGTTTCTCTGGTAATGAGTTGTGCTCACACATATAACGTTATCCACTCCCGAATTTCAACTGAGACTCACTGCTCAAGGATCATAATAGATCCCAGTTGCATAGAAACTGAATCTTCTTTAATATATGGCAACATTTTAGACTCTTAGAATGACAGTGAGGTTTCTTGGTGAATGATGCTGTTTGTGTAAAAATCTAGGTAGGGTAAGTTTTTCTTTCTTGTTATGAAACTGTGGACATGCTTCTAGTGTCCAGCCACCATTAATAGCCTGTCTTTTAAGCAGGTTTTCTAAGGACAGTAGTCTTAGAAATGCATAGTGATGCTCACCCACAAGATCAGTCTGAAGATTTGCTGACGACATGGTGAGCAATCACTGTGCAAGAGGAATGTCTGGAGCTGAGACAGCAGTGTCTTAGAAGACTGAGTGAAACCCAGTAGATTTACCAGGCGATATCAGTTTTGTAAGAAGTAGCACGGGGTGCAGTAATCTTTTCTTACTGCAGAACAGATTAGCTACAGGTCACATAAAGAGAGTGCAAACCTACAAGTTGTTCTTTCAGAAGTGTTCTCTCACATTGCTTGTTATCTGTCATTGGCCTTAGCTTCTGAGATGGAAGTTAATATAAATTCAAAGTTCTGGGCATTTTACCCAGAAAATTCACTTTGGCATATTGAAGATAATGTCACAGGAGTCTGTGTTGATCCATATTGTGAATCTAATAGTGTTAATTTGATTTAATGTTAAAAAAATCACAAACTCCCACATTTGTATTTCTGGATTGATTTCACTTGAGCATAGAGCTTCATTTTAATTATCAAATTGATTGTACTCATTATTTTCTTAACCTACACTTAATCTAAACTACTGCAGAAGAAAACCCTAACATAACCTAGTTTCAGTCCCCAGACTATATTCTCAGCAGATTGACTTCTTATGGCTGACTTTCTGCACTTTGATTATGTGCTTGAATGAGTAATTTCACATCCACCTTTAAATTGCTTATTCTGAATATTTTCTGATGGCTTGAAGGGCTCAAGTGACATATTCACACTCATAAATTCGTAAAATGCTATTTTTTATATCAGTTTTCTTATAAAGGTCATGAGGGTTTGGGTTAGGATTGAAAGCAATAGGAGAGGTCTTAAGTTATTCTACTTACAGAGTGATAAATCCAAATGGCTATAACAGCACAGTCATGAGCCTTGTACTCCCCCCCCCCCCCTTTTTTTTTTTTTTTTACTATGAGTGATACACCATTCAGTTATTTTCTTTACAACTGAAACTCTAGGAATTCAAAATTAACATCTTTGCCTGTGAACTTTTTTATGACTGATTATTATTATTATTATTATTATTATTATTTTCTTTATCTACATTTAAAATGTTATCCCCTTTCCTGGTTTTCCCTCTGAAAACCTCCTATTCCCTCTCCCCTTCCCCTGCTCATCAACCCACCCACTCCTGCTTCCTGGCCCTGGCAGTCTCCTATATTGGGGCATAGAACCTTCACAGGACCATGGGCCTCTCCTCCCATTGGTGACCGACTAGGCCATTCTCTGCTACATATGGAGCTGGAGCCATGAGTCCCACCATGTGTATTCGTTGGTGGGTCGTTTAGTCCCTGAGGCTTGTGAGCTTCTTGTACACACCAGAAAAAGTTTCGATCTTGTGCGCCACGTTGTTCTGCTGTGCTTTGATTGAGATTTATAAGCCGCCTGCCATCCAGTTTTACATGGATCCTCTTACAATTTCACTTAGGAAGACCAATTCCTCAAGGATGGCATCATGCACTGCTGTCAGGGTGCGGCTGCTGGGGCGCCTTTGCTTATTTTTTCGTATGGCTTTTCTGGGTTGGCTTGGGACAAAATCCTCCTCTGAGCAATGAAGACTACATGCTTCCCACTGAACTTTTTCTCCAACTCATGAACTAGCTGGACTTGGATTTTCTGGAAAGATGTCAGAGGAGGAACTGCTACAAAAATTATGATAGCTTTCTCACCACCACCAACTTCAATTTCCTTCGCTGCCGTGATGTTGATTTCCTGCAGCTGCGCCTTGAGATCTGCGTTCATCTCTAGCTCGAGCAGCACCTGAGAGATGCCAGGCTCGAACTCATCCCACTCTGGCCATTGGGCATCACAGTCTTGATGCTCAAGCTGAACATGGCTTCATCACTGCCAGCTTAGAAAGAGTGCCTTGTAAGTTTTTAATTCATTTATTCAACCACTATGTATGTATAGAACTCGTAAGTCTTTATAGATTGTCTACAGATAAAGCAATAGATTGATCAAACTCCTCTACATACAAAGGAGAGATTCTAGAGATCAAATTTCTTATATATAAGTAAAATATATCACTTCTACACATATATTTACCCCTCTGTTTATACAACAATGCCATACATTTATGTTGTCACAAGTATATAAATCAAATTAAGAATATAAAAGGGCCAGGCGGTGGTGGCACACGCCTTTAATCCCAGCACTTGGGAGGCAGAGGCAGGCGAATTTCTGAGTTCGAGGCCAGCCTGGTCTACAAAGTGAGTTCCAGGACAGTCAGGGATATACAGAAATATAAAAGGATAAAAACAGGCTTCTAAATTTAGTAGAGCCAATATAACTCAACAGAATAGTATAATGTATTCATTGAATGAAAACCTAAAAATGAGGTATATGACCGGTGAAGTAAATGCATTCAAAAGAGAGTGAATTATAACTTAAAGTGTCCCCATAACTAGAAACATAAATGAGACCAGTGTGTTTTGAGTTATGTTAGTCATGAAAAAACTGGAATCAAGCAGAAGAGGCCAAGAAGTGTAGGTGAGTTCAGGAAGGGCCAGTTTCACATCACAGTTTTTGTCTTTAAAAGCAGTTGTATTGTAACTTCATAAATGGATTGATCTATTGGTAAGTCTCTTAGAATTGTTTACTAGGACACGGGCTACAATGTGTGAAGAAGACCACTGAGGGAATGCTTTTAAGTACGTTTGTGATTACCGACTGCAACTCCATTTCTCCCTGTTTGCTGTTAACCAAAGATGAGCAGTTTTTCTCAACAACACCTTTCTGTCATACTATTGTACCTCACCAAGGTTGCCCTCACTGATTCAATATGGTAACCATGCACTAAAACTCTAAAGTCATAAGTCAAAGTAAACTTTTGAAACCATTCTAGTCATGTATGTTTGTTATAGCAATGAAAAGACGATATCCAGAGAGAAGAGCTGGTGGATGGCTGGGCATTTGTTACTAGCCATGAGAAATAGTTCAGATACATTTTAAAGTCGAATTAGCAAAAAAGCTATGATCAAGCCTAAGCAAGTTTAGAGTACAGTAGTCTGGGTTGGTTGATGAGTCTAAGAAAGCAAGAATATTTACAAGAGCTTATCCAGCAGGGAGTGGGGTTTTAGTTGTAAATGAAACTTTCCCTGGGATCACATTAGAGGCCACCTGTGTCTTTTTTTTTTTTTTTTTTGGTGAGGCACTTGTCTCCATTTTGCCTGTGACCTGATGTTTTGTGTGAGGCTGAACAAAAACTGATTAAGAGCTTAGTGTGACTAAGAGAAGTTCACAGCAGGACAACTTCGGACAGCGCCACACATGTTTCTGGTTATATTTAATGAGATTTATAGTGAGAAGAAGAAGAAGAAGAAGAAGAAGAAGAAGAAGAAGAAGAAAGTAAAAATTAGTACTTGATCTTCAATAAAACATGCAGTTTGGCTAGAAGACAAGAATGTGTAATATTTAGACTACGGCAGTTGTGGCTGTGAAAAGATTAAAATGAAGTCAGGTATTTGTGAAAGGATAATAGGAAGACTGTCTCGAGCATCTTGGGAATCAACAAGAATGTTAAAAAAAAAAGCACTCAAGAATATAAACTTGTAATGTGAGGGGAGGCGCCTAACTTATTGCAACTTGACATACCATATTTAGTTGACAATCTGGGAGGACTGCCCTTTTTCTGATGGGAAATGATGGAGGAGTGGATGGGGTGGTAGAAGGGGCATGTAGGAAGGGGGTAGGCAGAGGGATGTAGGGAAAACAGCAGTCAGGATGTAATATGTGAGATAATAAATTAATAGAACTATATAAACTTGTAAACTCCTGTGAGAATTTTTGTTTTCAGATCTTCCCAGAGTAATCTACTATAGCTGTGTTATCCAAGGAAATTGACAACCAGGCACTCTGAGACTGATGAAGCCATTGTCCAAAGTGATCATACGACTGTTCTTTTGGTACCATGCCTTGGAACATTTTACTTGATGTTAATTATATTAGACACAGGAATGAGGTTATTAGGGCATGGAAGCTTCTGCTCAGATTTCAAAGGAGAACTGGAGAGTCGTGCATTGAGTGGCAGGCTTGTGATCTCTATAGAAAGCCCCTAACAAAGCAATGTATGTCAGCCTAAAAGTGTGAACTTACAGTCTACTTGAAAAATGACATCAAGTCAGAGTTCCCAGGAATATGTTATGTTCCCCCAAAGGAACACACAATGAGAGATCTCTGTTCAAAATAAATATTATGTGAACTGTAACCTAACAAGGGCATAGTAATGGGGCTCGTCAAAGCCCTTGGTAGCTCATGAACCACCAAGTAATCACAGATATCAGAAATAGATGCGCCGTGTTTGGTACTTTCTCTGTAGGCATCCTGTATTATGTTGGGCCAGTCTTTTATGTTGTTCTGTTCTTTTATTTTGAAATGAAACATTTACCCTTTTATCAATAATATGTGAGTTAGACATTGAGTTATTTGGACCAAACAGAAAAGTTTACCTGATTCCAGGAGGAAACTTTGATTGGCGATTAGTCTAGCAACAAACACAATCAACTTTTCGAGACATCCTAAGTAACTTCCGCATTATGAGGTAGACATGAATATTTCATGTTAAGAGATTGATAGTAATTATGCATTGAATATAAAGCATCCACTGTAGGCTCATGTCCTAAATACTCAGTTCCCAGTTTCTGGTTCTGTTTTAAATGTGTAGGAGGTGGTGTCTGGGTAGTGAAAGTAGGTGACTAGATGAGAGCCTTGAAGGTCATACCTACCCCTGGTACTGGCCTGCTTCATGTGTTTTAACATGTGAATACGTCAGACTTAGGTTCCACCATCATAGATGGAGCTGTTGGCCTTACCTTCATCAGTTCACAATGAGCCGAAAGCCCCAGGATATTGAGCACAAAGAAGCTTTTCGCTCTCAAGTTTCTTCTGTCCAGTATTTTGTTCAGAAATACTAGAAATATAACTAATTCAGAAATTTGGTCCCAGAGAAGGGAGGGACGAGATGATGCACCAGACCTGTTTCTAGCTGCTTTTCTAGAGGATATATGTTGCAGAAGACATGGGTTACATGCATGCAGGTACTATGGTAAGGGAAAGGCAGTGTAGAAGGCTAGAATGACAAAAATATAAACAGTAAACACTGTGCTTACAAGGTTTCAGTTGAGAATGGGGCAGTACCAGAAAGTGGAGTAGAGTTAATCCAGCCACATTCTGACAAAGAAACTAGTTATATTTTGCCTGTGTATTTAAAACTTGAGTAGGTAGGATTTCAAAAGTAGTAGACTAATGTATTTAGTGGGGAAAATTTCTAGACAGCAAAATATGCAAGCTGAAGCATGGTTATTCATGACTACTTTTAAGTCATTTAGAGTGAGAATACAGGCCAAAAGTCAAAGAGGAAAGATACTGACACGAATACTTTGGCCAAGAAAAAAAAATTATGTTTAATAGGGCAAGAATTGCTAAGAAGTTTACCATCACTAAAGAAAAGCTATAAACTCTGAGACTGGAAAGAGCAGAGGTGATTGAGCGTCAGGTGCCTTACCACTGAATGATTGAGATTATAAAAATGCAAATAACATTCAAAAGACTTTCATTTGAATAGAGAGATGATGAATTTCCATTCTGGAAAAAGACAGCTTAAGGAAATGAGACCTTAAGCATCTTCAGTGAGGCAACCAGAGTTGCAGCTATGATCCCAGAAGTTCAGCTACCTCTTTGGCTGGCACGTGAAGAGAGTGCATCCTGCATTATGAAAAAACCAGACGTCTTTGGGATGAATGTTATGGTATGAATCTGAAATGTTTCCCATGTTTTTTCCCATATTTTAATTAGATATTTTCTTGATTTACATTTCAAATGCTATCCTGAAAGTTCCCTATACCCTCCCCCTGCCCCTGCTCCCCTACCCACTCACTCCCACTTCTTGGCCCTGGCGTTCCCCTGTACTGGGGCATATAAAGTTTGCAAGATTAAGGAGCTTCTCTTCTGCTACATATGCAGCTAGAGACACGAGCTCAGGGGGTACTTGTTAGTTCATATTGTTGTTCTACCTATAGGGTTGCAGCCCCCTTCAGCTCTTTGGGTACTTTCTCTAGCTCCTCCACTTGGAGCCCTTTGTTCCATCCAATAGCTGACTGTGAGCATCCACTTCTGTGTTTGCCAGGCACTGGCATAGCCTCACAAGAGGCCGCTATATCAGGGTCCCTTCAGCAGGATCTTGCTGGCATGTGCAATAGTATCTGGGTTTGGTGGCTGATGATGGGATGGATCCCCAAGTGGGGTAGTCTCTGGATAGTCCATCCTTTCATCTTAGCTCTAAATTTTGTCTCTGTATCTATATCCTTTCATGGGTATTTTGTTCCCTATCATAAGGAGGAATGAAGTATCCACACAATGGTCTTCCTTCTTGGTTTTCTTGTGTTTTGCAAAATGTATCTTGGGTATTCTAAGTTTCTGGGCTAATATCCACTTATCATTGAGTGCATATCTAGTGACTTCTTTTGTGATTGGGTTACCTCACTAAGGATGATATCCTTTAGATACATCCATTTGCCCAAGAATTTCATAAATGCATTGTTTTTAATAGGTGAGTAGTACTCCATTGTGTAAATGTACCACATTTTCTGTATCCATTCCTCTATTGAGGGACATCTGGGTTCTTTCCAGCTTCTGGCTATTATAAATAAGTTTCCCATGTTTTGAATCCACATTCTCAGGCATTAGGGTTGTTTTGATGGCAACGGATTTGGAATGTGAGGTAGAGGTGATATAAGTAAGTCATGGTGGAGGAATCTTGAAGTTTACTTCTTTCTGTTTAATACTCCACTTCCTCTGCTTTCTGGGCCATGACATGTGAATAAAGAGTTGCCTAGTGTGCCTGCATGGAACACGGACGGGCTATACTACCATGTCATACCTGCCTTGAGGGATGAAATATCTCTGGAAAGAGGATGGATATAAAATTTTCCTAGCGTGTGGAGTTTCTTATCTGAACAACTAAAAATGTTAACTGCTATAGTAGTATATTCTAAATATTCTAAGGATCATTCAATAAAACAGAAAGCATCCTATTCTCAAGTGAAACTATTCTGTTCTAGGGCTGTCTCTGATTCTTTCCCCTGCTTCAGGAACCCTTTTTTCCTACCGTGTTGCCTTTTTCAGCCTCAATACAAGGGCAGGTGCCTACTCTTTTTGCAACTTGATATGCCATAATTGGATAAGATCCATGGGATGCCTGTCCTTTTTTGAAGAGAAAAGCTGAGGAGTGATGGAGTGAGGGCAGAAGAGAGGTGTGGAAGAGGGTTGGAAGAGAGAAGAGAGGGGAAACTGATATGGATGTAAAAAATAAATGAATGAATGAATAAATATATATAAATGTATAAACATAACATATAAACATTTTTACATACACATATATGTATAAAATGTATCTATACATATATGTATATTTATAAATATATAAACATTTGAGAAAAAAGCATAAATTGGTTCAAATGTTATTGGTATTAAAACAATGATATTGACATCTCTCTTTTCCTACCTATTGCATTTTGTATTACTTTGCTGTTGTGAAATAGTGATCTTCCATATTAAATGTAATTAATTAGCATATATGCTATAGAATATACTTTATATTTATACTCCTAAAATAGTAATGCAACCTTTTGGTCCATATAAAGTCACTTGTCTGTGTTTTCAAGGTTGGCAAGTTGGTATTGGATAACAAGCTGGTGTGTTCTGCACTAAAGAAGACTGCTTCGCTCACTCTTGGCATTCCTTGGTTGCCCTTAGTTCCTTCTCCAGGGCATCACATGGGCTTTCTACCTTCCAGATTGTCATGTCTATTTGTAGAATAATTGTAAATAATAAGAAAATGAATAAACAAGGAAAAAAATTATTCTGTCCTAAAGTGGTCCTTTAAAAAGGAGCAGGGAAGCTGGAAGTTCAGAATGTTGTTAACCTCAGTATAGTGATAAAGTCATGAACCATTATGCCTCATGTTCCCCAACAAAGCAAAAGAATGCCAAGACTTAAAATGAATGCCTGAGATTGAATGCTTCCTGTAATAGATGTGGTTGTTGTTGTTTTGATGAATGAATGAATGCCAACAACATTACAATGTTTCTGCGATTACCTCAATGGTGTTTCTACAAGAGTCAAAGCTACAAGACCTGAAGATCAAATTAGTCTTTTGAAACATTTCTATAAAAAGGTAAAGCTGACACTGGTACTTCAAAATATTACTTAGGAAAAAAAGCTACTTATATACTTTATATGTTTATACAAAAATACCCTGTCTCACTTAAATTACACAATTTTAATTGCTATATTATTATTATTATTATTATTATTATTATTATTATCATCATTTTATAGTCCAGTCGTTGTCCCCCTCCTTTTCTGCCCTCTGACAGTTCCTCATTCCATTCCTCCTTCCCCATCTCCAAGAGGATGTCCCCACACCTCAAACCCCCTCACACCCTACCAGGTCTCCCCATTCCCTGAGGCCTCAGGTCTCTCCAGGGTTAGGTGCATCTTCTCTCACTGAGACCAGACCAGGCAGTCCTCTGCTGTATATGTGTCAGGGGCCTCATATCAGCTGGTGTATGCTGCCTGGTTGGTGCCGGGGGTACAGGTTTGTTGAGACTGCTGGTCTTATGGGGTCATTCTCTTCTTCAACTTCTTCAAGCCTTTCCCTAATTCTACCGCAGGGGTCCCCAGCTTCTGACCATTGATTGAGTGTAAGCATCTGCTTCCGTCTCAGTCAGCTACCTGTTGGTCCTCTCAGAGAGCAGTCATGCTAGGTTGCTGTCTGTCAGCACACCATAGCATCAGTAATAGTGTCAGGCCTTGGAGCCTCTCCTTGAGATGAATCCCAATTTGGGCCTGTCACTGGATCTCCTTTTCCTCAGGCTTTTCTCCATTTTTGTCAGTGCAGTTCTTTCAGACAGGAACAATTCTGAGTCAGAGTTTTGGCTGTGCAATGGCAACCCTATCCCTTTACTTGATGCCTTGTCTTTCTACTGGAGGCGGGCTCTACAAGTCCCCTCTCCCGACTGATAGGCATTTCATCAAAGGTCATATGGTTCTATATCTTACTTAAATGCTTTTTACAATGTTTTAAAAAATAAATTTATGACATGACTTTTTATATTTAATATTACTTATTAGTGGAATGGTAGGATAGCTCAGGAACTAAGAGCACTGATGTTCTTGCTGAGGACTTACTTCTATTTCTACTATACACACGGTGGCTCACAGTGCACTCAACTCCATTTCCAGGGGAGGAGACACTTTCTCCTGACCCCCGAGGACACCAGTCAAATGAACTGGAAAACACCGTTGCTCGTGAAATAAAATAATTTAAAATGTATTACTTATTAGCATCAATAAACACAGTTTATAGTATATAACCGAACTCATAATAGAGCATAATTACATTTTAATAACTCTTATCTGGGTAAACAAAATATTTATTAAACTTTGAGATTTTTTATCAGGAATAGAAATTAATTTGTGCAATGAAACATGTGATTACAGCAATGAATAATTGCAGATTAATTTGCTGTTATCTGTTAGAAGTTTGAAAAGGGAGGTCACAGAATACATCATGATGCAGAACTATGAGAAGGAATTTATCTTACTTTTAATTTTCAGAAAATAGTAAGACATACCTGCTCTTCACACACAGTAATATTTACCAATGATGTTCAATTTATAAAAAAGCTGTGTGCATATATTTTTATAAAGTACTTATATTTATGTGTATATGATCAACTTAAATGTGTAGAAATGTGAAAACACAGGTATTTATTCATATTTAGTCCTGTAGTCATTGCAGAATATACCTTAAATTTCTACCTGTATAAAATTTCATATCTGGAAGCACAGTCCTGATAGGTATGGCATACCAATTACACACTGTGTAATAGCAGAGGTTAATAGTAATTGTAGTTTTAGCATGATTTTAGTGTTTCATTTTACCAATGAGAAAGTTCTTCAGTCAAAATGAGATTACTGAGAAGAAAATAATAAATATTCCGGATATAATAAAGGCCTGATAAATACTCACTGATATAAATATGCAAAGCTAGATAATACAGAAAGGGATAAATGAATAAAGTAAATAGAATTCATTTGTATGTCTGTAGCTACCTCTTTTCATATGTCTTCCCTTTGACTCTCTGTCTCTGTCACTCTTTGTCCTTCATTTCCTTTTCCTTTCATGCTTCTTTCAAAAGTATTCCAAAGTGTTTTAAAAATTGTTGGTTTAGATTAATACACATTGATTACTTTAGCTTTGCAACAATAGTAGTTTGATGAGGAATAGAGATTTTTCTGTCACTTAAAAAAAAAAAAAACCTCACGTAAAATAGTAGTATGCATTCTAAGGTTATCCATGCAACTGTGCATAAATATCATAGCTAAACCACTGTAGTTCTTCAGAAAAACACTTCTACATTTTGCAGAGCTTTAAATCATATACTATCTTTCCTGAACAACAAAAATGCATGTCTGATCTCCCTTCTTTCACACATATCATAAAGTGATATATTACAATTTGGAAATAATTGATGGATCTATTACATATAATGGTGATTGATTTTATCTTTAGGGGGATACATCCTATGTCAGTGGACACAGAAATAAGAAATGGTGAACTTGAGAATTAAATAAAGTAGTGAAACAAAAACCCTAGCTAAATCTTCGAAATCACTATTTGTGCTTCATTAGTGAAAAATTCAGCCTGATTAGAAACATACCTGTGTTTGCATATTCAACAATCAAACATGAAGTTTGGCCAGTGATCATGTACAGATCTGGCTGCTTCTGTATGCAGCTCACCCACTTAATTAAACAGAAGACCTAGGGGGAGACAGCTGGGGCTGCACATTATGAAATGGGATGAACCGTGAATGCATCATTATTAAAATGATTATACACTCTTTCTTACATGCAAATTTCCAACAATTCTGCCAGAATAGTCATCCCATTTCTATCCTTCTTGACAGGAATAGTCCATCTGCCAAAATATGATAATCCAGAAAAAAAAAGAATCAAGATTCACCTAATACTATTCAGATGATTAAATCCCCCAATGGCTTAAGCTTTTTATGAAAACAATCATTAGCCTGGATGGGAAGGATTGTAGTATTGTGTATTTTCTAAAAATAAAAACAAACCTATAGAATTTTTTTTTAGAAAAGTTTTAATTCTACCTTCTAAAAAGACTGAAAATTAGGAAAGGCTAATTTTGTGTACTCTTTGCCATATTTATTACATGGGATAGTAAAATTAAGTGCCAATAATAAAAATGGATTCTTATTTTAAATTTTACAATTTAATGGATTCCTAGACCAAAGATTAGAGATGATACATTTAAAAGTTACTTTAAATAATCTTTTTAAAAGGTTGACATCTCAATACATTTGTCTTTAAACTGAGATTACAGAATGCTCTTTGTCCTAACTCCACTGCAGGCTACTGTCTAGAAATACTCACCAATATCCGTAGTATGGATTTCAATTCTGAAACACAAGCAACTCAAGGACATCTCCTCACTTTTCTGTATATTGGAGATTGATAAATTTGGCATCCAAATAGATCAGGACACAAATCCAAGTCTTTATGTTAATAGCAAAAAATGTAGGCCACTCAATGAAATGATCAGTAGCATACATTAAAGGAGAAAGGCAACAGATGCAGTTTGTTTGTCTTTGTGTTTAGTGGTATGGGTAAGCAAACTGGGCAGGGCAGGCACTCTTTCCCTCTGAGCACTATGTCCTTAGTCAGGAGACAAATAGAAATTGGTTAATGGAAACATTCTCATTTTTCTCATTCTTGTAAGTCTATGGTTCCACATTTTGAACTGTGTAAGAAATTACTGCTTATTTGTGAATTAAATAACCTGTTTTGAAAATGGAAACAGACTTTTAATTCTTAAATTTTTCAGTTTTGGGTGTTATTACAATGACTAAATCATAGTTCTCAGTGTAATTCCAGAGTTACATGGCAGTTCCATTCTTGAACTCACAAAAGATGACTGCTCAAATATTATCTGCACAAGTCTAGACCTAAACATCCATCCAGTCATGGGGTGTGGAGAGGCCTCACTTCCCCTCAAATTTTTATAGGTATCTCATGGTTACTAGGGGGAGGGAAGGGCATTTTCTTTGATGAATTTGCCACTCATAAGGGGCATGTGTCCTAGTAAATACCTCCCCACCCATGCTCATGTAAGCAGTGGCAATTGAAAGTGGACGCAGATCAAGACAAACATGATCAGAAAGGGGAGGTGGATAACAGAGAGTGACAAAAAGTGAATATGATCAAAATCATTACATGCACAAATTAAAATACAGTAGAACTCATTATGCTTAATTGCAGTGTACTTATATAAAATATATAGAAATAAAAGATATGTTTGGAGCTATGATGTTATTTGGTATAAAATCACCACAATACCTACAGTATACTTGTTTTTCTTACAGTAAGTGAATGCTTTAATTGCCTAGAATTAAAGAGGAAAAATAAAGAACCTCAAGAGGCGAAGCAAATGAAAGATTTACAATGGGACATGAATGTTCAGCGGGCTTCTCTTGGTTTGGACGTGTGTTTACTCACTTTGATGCCACATTGAGAAAGACTCATTATTCTGCCTCTCTGAAGTCTAAGGCCCTGAAACTGTTTTCAAAACTAATGAAAAAGCATTATAAAAGGAGAAACCCATATGTCTGTCTCTAAAAGGGAGCTACAGTCCCCTTTTCTGTTTAACTAAGAGAATGGTGAAGCTGAAAGCTGAAATTGACCATCTTCCCAAAGAACCCTGAAAACTGTCAGTCAGCCACACATTGCCTAGAAACATAGGTTTAGAAAAGTCTTCTTTAAATACTATTATTTCATTTTTGGGGCAAAGTCATTTAATCATAATGATGTTCTTTGGTTTATTCTGAACCTGGGCATAAAAATCTCACATTTTGATAAAAAATAGGGCAAAAAGCAACTATCTGAAAAACATAAGGCTTTGTTAATCAATAAGTCTGAATCCAAATGATGGCTTCTACAGTAAGTTCATTATCTTTTGAAATATACATTATTTTTAGCTTAGGACATATGTAACTATATTTAACAAGTGTGACTAATATTCTGTATGTGTTTTAGCGGGTACAAAAGGCAATACTACAATTTATATAGTCTCTATTTTCAAATTTCCTATCACCTTAAATTAAAAAGTAAAAACTTTGGAAGCAGTTATAATTATATTTAAGGTTTCTGAGTTAATGATATGGGATAGACTCATTTCAACAAAGTCAGAATAAAATGTGACCAGAAGAGGATATATGTACAAGGGAAGACATTTGATGAACACAGCATACTATAAACACCAAATTTGTTACAAGTTTTTCTATTCTTTACTCTGCAGTTTCAAATGATAGGTATGCATATTGTGAAGTCACATATGCATACCCTGTCTTGGTCCCCGATGCCTTTTTCTTTTCTGTGACAGATATATGACAAAGAGACTTGGGGAAGGAAAGTTTTTCTTGACTCATAGCCCATGTGGAGAGGAAATCACACTGGCAGCTCTGTATGCTACATCTATAGTCAGGAGCTCTCTCCTTAACAGATCCCTCTATGGAAATAATTATAACAAAGACTCATGACTTCAAAACATGCAAAAAAATAAAGTAAAGGTGGAAAGTTTTTTTTTAGCCACATGGAAGAAGTCAGTTACATACAGTATACTTCACTGAGAACCAATGAAGGAATAGTACTTTATTCAAGGCATACCTCTGTTATTTCCTTGTATTAAAGATCCCACTGTCTAGCTTCTATGGTACCAAACTGCCAAGAGAGGGGAAGACATCAGCAGTTCTACTTGGTTAAATTACCTATGCACTATAACAATGACGAGAACAGAAATATATACATAAAAATGCAATAATCACCCTCACATATCACAGGTAGTCAACAGCTGTATAATTAAAGTTAAGGCCTACTTTACAGAAGTGGGGTTATGTCTGGGATTGAAAACCTAGCCAGCTTCCTGGAGCTAGGGAGGCCATAGGCCTTAGAAAGAATATACTACCACCACTATAATAAATCAGCACAACTCCTTACTAAATTCTACATCTTACCCTTATACTGATAAAGAAGTGTGGCTAGCAGCCCTCATCAAATAAGACTTTCTCTGTAGCAAATTGAGGTCATTTCAAGAAACCACACATGGACACAATGTAGAGACAGACAGATCACAGGGAATATAACAACAGTGGATACATCTACATTACCCAGTTTCTGGCTGTATAGCTCAGAGAATATTGTGAAAGAGGAGACAGGAAGATGACTAGATCCAGAATACCTGAAAGTCTGCTGTGGAAAAAGTTTCCCAGAAAGAATTCCATAAACAAAGCTAGAACAAATGGCATTGTCAAAAGACATATTAATATGAAAGGTAGAAAAATTTTTGGTGTCCCACCCCCCAGACAAAAAAATTATAGGCAACTAATGACTGCTGGGAGGAGAATTAGCCTTTTCTTGGAATTATCCATCCCTCTTTATTGGTTGTCCAATACAGAGTGGTCATCTTTGAAAGCATATATACACAAACAAACAAACAACAGACTCAGCAGGTTGTAATTACATATATGTGTATAGAAATAATAATAAAATAAAGTTGAATTGAAGTAATAATCAAAGACAAAAAGGCTACCAACTTGAGAGTGGAAGGAAGGGTACCAGAACAGGACAGGAGGGTAGAAATAATGGAGGAAAGCAATGTAGTTCTATTTCTATTAAAACGTGTAAAGAATAAATAAAGGACCCACAATGAAGAAATATAAAACAAATTAAAAATAGAATCCCCCTAAATGCTCCACTCAGGTATTTGAGTCATAGTAGCCTGGGGTGAAAAAAAAATAACTAGCAATTCTTTCCAGTGCTTCTTGAGTTTCCTGAGCTCATCTCTGATGTCTTTCAGGTTAGAAAGTTACTATTATGCCCACAGGTACATTATCCCACACATGTACATTCTGGATGTTTCTAGATCATGTGAACAGAACATTAATTTTTTATAAATAGTTTCTAAATCAAATTATTTCATATTGATATGGCTCTTCGGACTTCCCAGAATGGTGTTTTAGATGACACAAGTAACCAGAACATTGAGAAAAATTTAAAATACTGTTAAATTTAGTTAAAACCCAAATAATTTAGTACACTAAGAATTGAATAGAGATAAGCTGTCTACAATTGGTGTGAGATTAGTATATCAATCTTGTATGATTACATGGCTGAAAATGGAAGATGTTTTACAAAAAAATGAATATGAATATAAATATCAATGTTTATTGCTAGAGTAGATAATTTGCTCTCAGTTGCCTTGGAGATCTTAAAAAGTATATAACTATTATATTTCACATTTCTCCAACTCTTTCTGTGGATTTTAAATCTTCCTTGGTTCCACTAGGATGATTTCATAGAGCAAACTGACAAAAGAGGGTATCGTGCAATTTCAGGCTTTGAAGGAAGAAGAGAGTTCAGTTTGCTTGTTTTCTTTGCATCTCAGAGTCAATTTTCTTAGTCTGAAATTACAGCTGAGCCGGATTAACAAACAAGAGGCCATTGGCATAAAAATGGCAAAATGCATAGTAGTGGATATTCTCTCAGAAAGTTGTGTATTGCTGGCAAGATGGCATTGAATTATTTACATGAAAATATTGTAGTTCATTCATACAGTCTAATCCCAAGAGTCTGATACTAAATGTATTTTAAGGAAAAATGTTATCTCTTTCATCATGACATCGATGCTGTATTCATTCGAAGGGAAATGACTCCAAGTTAGATTGTTGATTTCTCTTCTCTGATAGCATGCCTAATACCTTCTAGCACTATGTCAAATAGCAAGTATAGATGAAGGTTCCGTGTTAGCAGCCTTTAGTATTCCCCATGTCCTATGATTCAAGAAAGTGGTTTTATAAACAATAGGACCTTGCTGTACAGTTCTGGAGGTTAATGACAAAGCTGACAAGATATACCACTATTACAATAGTGCCAAGAATCTTATTGTTGTAATCAACTAATTTATGATTGGATTTTTACTGGCTTTACTAGACTGAACTAATACCTATCAACATTATCCAGGTTCAAATATCCATGGTTGGTTAGTTCATACATCTTAGCTGACAACTTAGTTTTGCTAAGTGCTTTTAAGATGCCCCTGAATCCCCATCTTTACACCCACAGATTATCCCTTCTTTAACTTTTATCAGATAAACTTATTTTTTAATTAATCATTCCATTTGTTTACATCTCAAATTATATCCCACTTCCTGGTTACCCTTCCATAATCCCCCCATTCCACATCTGCTCTCTCCCCCCTCTCCTTTGCCTCTATGAGGCTGCTCCCCCATCCATCTACCCTCTCTCGCCCCCACTGCTCCAGCATCCCCCAACACTGGGTCATCAGATAAGTCTCTTTTTGTAGCAAATATTCATTAACCCTGATTGAGACCCACAACTGTTCAGTGTTCAGAGAATAAGAGATTGTGGAGTGCTCAGCTCTAAACTGGACATCTATTTACACCCCTTCCCAGTAAGGATCAATGATCATAATTATAAAGAGGAAATAAGAACCAGAGGTTTCTGTTTGATCTGGCAGCACAGTTGTACACATGAACCCAGATATGGGAAGTCATTCTGGAATGTTACCTGTTTTCCAAATATCCATTAAGTATTTAAAACCCTCATATTGTCCCCTTTGTAGATCCACATTACAAGACAGTAGGTAGAAATAGGAAGTTTCTGTAACCAATTGGGAGCCATGTACACATATATCATTAAACTGGTGTTTTTCCTCTGTGTGAGGTCAGTTCATCAAGTCTTGATTTTGCAGCCTGTGTTTGTGGACCTCACGCCCAACTTACACCTGAACATTCACAGACTTGGACAACCTGGAATATTTTAAATTTAGAAAGGAATATCTTCCAAAGCACATCTCTGTGATCATGTCCAGTGATGGCACTACCTGCTAGGATTTCGGTTCCTCCAAGTGGCTTGTATCAATTATATCATGCACCTTTCTCTATGAAGTACTTTTACCCCTTATCTGTTTAAGAATGAAGCTTAGCTGGGAATATGTCTAAGTGGAGGTGATCTTGCCTAGTATGTGTTAGTCTCTGAGTTTAAACACCCCTACAACAAGCCTGAAAATCAGCAAAAGAGCTCTTTTGAGAAGCAAGGCTTCTTTTACACTATGTGTTATTACACTAAGCTATCATTTTCTCAATGTCCACTTTTTTTTTTTCCAGGCTGACCTTGGTTCTTCAAAGCAGACTAGATTCTCCTTCATCAATAAAATATTTTTAATGAGAAATCCCACTAGTAATTTTCTTCAGCCCAGCAATAGCCTCTGGCTCAGGACTCATTTCATTCATTTATTTTCTGTCTTGTCCCTATTTGCATGCCTACAGATTATGAGGAATTTGAAACCTAAAATTGTGTCCTTAATATAAACTTGACTCTTATACTGCACATGTTCCCCATATTTTTCCTCAGTATTACACATGCAAAATTTCAGTACTAATGCATAGATGTGGATTTCATTACCTTCAAATTATATAGGAGTCCTGGTGGTCGGAGATTTCCACCTGCATGGGATGGCAGGAGCTTGGCCACACCTCCTGGGCACCTGGCTCCTGTTAGGTAGCTACAGCCTCCCACAGCCCTCCCTGCAGAGAGGTATGGACATCAATCACATAGTAGTAGCTGCACTAAGCCCTCCCACATGCAAATAAGGTTTCCCCAAACTCCCAGTCCAAGCCAATGAGAAGTACTTGCTGTCAAACCCTGAATCAACCCCAAAACTGTATATTCAGGGAATAAAGTCCTATCCAGGGAATAAAGGTGTGAGAGACCTGGTGTTCCATCCAATAGATGACTGTGAGCATTCACTTCTATATTTGCCAGGCACTTGCATAGCCTCACAAGAGAGAGCTATATCATGGTTCTGTCAGAAAAATCTTTCTGGCATATGCAATAGTGTCTGGGTTTGGTGGTAGTATATGGGATGGATCCCTGGTGGGGGTGGGTGGGCAGTCTCTGGATGGTCCTTCCTTCTGTCTCAGCTCCAAACTTTGTCTCTGTAACGCCTTCCATGCTTATTTTGTCCCCCATTCTAAGAAGGAACGAAGTATAATGAAGGAGCTAGAGAAAAGTACCCAAGGAGCTAAAGAGGTCTGCAACCCTATAGGAGGAACAACAATAGGAACTAACCAGTACCCTGCAGAGCTGTGTCTCTAGCTGCATATGTAGCAGATGGCCTAGTCGGCCATCATTGGGAAGAGAGGCCCCTTGGTCTTGTGAAGATCCTTTGCCCCAGTACAAAGGAATGCCAGGGCCAGGAAGCAGGAGTGGGTGGGTTGGGGAGCAGGTGGGAGGGGGAGGGTATAGGGGACTTTCGGGATAGCATTTGAAATGTAAATGAAGAAAATATCTAATAAAAAAAAAAAGATAACCAGGAAAAAAAAAGGTGTGAGAGAACTACTCCCTGGTCTGAGCCTTTGTGAGCCTTTTCCCTAAGAGCTGTAACACTTGGGGAGAGATCTGCTCTGCTGAAGTGCTGCCTGAGGTCCTGTTGCACACCTCACTGTCTAGTCAGCTTCTTATCAACCTAGCTCAACTGAACTCAGTGCAGGGTGGCACAGAGGTATGGCATAGCAGAGACAGGTGGAGCAGACTGGTGCATTTCTCGGGGGTGGGCTGGGGTGGGGGTG
>NC_034590.1:27594796-27603979 GCF_900095145.1 Mus pahari | reverse complement strand
GGGTGGGTGGTGGTCAAGAGGAAGTCCTAGATAACAGGTTCTCAGTCTCCAACAGCCCATGGTCAATACCAGGGAAGAGCTGAGAACAGAATGGGGGCCCCTGGGGGCAGGAGGGAAGCAGGGTGCAGGGGGCAGCCCTGCGGCTAGGGCAGGAAGAGAGGGAGGTGCTGAGTAGTTCCCACACAGGTGAGAGTCCTTGGTCTGGTCCTTGGCCTTCTGGCTGGAGGTTAGATGGGGCTCTTAAGGGGAAAGCCTATCCCATCGTTCAAGCATGGTGGGCCTTGATGAGCAGAGACAGTATGGTTTTAGAGCTTTACTGTAGAAAAGGCAGGGAGAAAGAGAGAAGGTAGAAGGAAGGAGAGAGGCCAGCCATAGCCGAGAGAGGGGGGAAGGGAGTGAGAGAAGGAGGGCTAGAGAAGAGAGTAAGAAAGGTGAGAGCTTAAAGAGAGCAAGGAGGGGCCAAGCAGCTCCTTTTATAATGGGCTGGGCTATCAGGTAACTGTGGGGAGGACAAACCTGGCTATTGTCAGGTAACTGTGGGGGTGGAGTCTAGCCAGAATGCTAGAAGCTTGGGACATTGTGTGCATGACTTGTAGTCACAGAATCATAGAATTGGGGGCTCTGTGGTGTCAGGCATCTGACTCAGGGAACGTGGCTTGCTGGAGCAAGCCTCATTCAACCACAGTAGGCTGCCTCTCAAGGTCCCGCAGTTGCTAACATACAAAAAACATGAAACTTTCCATGTCATTTTCCACTTTTATATAATTCCTTGTCCTCAATTGACTCATATTCAACATTTCTGATGAGGTTGAAATTTTTCTTTGCATTTAAAAATATTAGATATAATAAAACATCCCATTAAATCATTGAATGATCTTCATAAATAGCTATAAGATACAACAGCAACCTACACAAAGAAAATAGCATTAATTATACCGTAGAATCTACATGGCCAAGGAGCATGGATGAGGGGTTACTTACAAGCTCCTGAATCTCCTCCACTAGAATCTTCTTCAGTTCAAACTAGAAAGAATGTGATCTTTACACTGACTTGTTACCATTAGAGACGTCTTGTCTGGAAAGTTGATAGTGTGCACACAGGGTTCACAGGTAAGGAAGTACACTGATGGCAGTTGTTACCCAGTGAAAGCATATTCTTTCATAGCCTATTCTAGTACTATGAAGCTAATGACCAACAAGGGAGGTTTCACTTCAGCTTCAGCTTGATTTCTCTAAGTCTTGCACACACCAGGGCCAATATCTTGTATTGTTTCAAGGGTCCAACATGACTCTAAAGTCAACAACCTATAGGGAAGTTTCCTGCTATCAGCACTGACTCTTTCCTTTAATAACCTTATGGCTTTTGGGGCAACTTTATTATCCCATGCTGTGTACTTCTGCCTAAAGTCTTTTAAAAAACACTTTGACATTATAACTTAGCTTTTATATTTCATTAATGCATGACATACATATTTACTCTTCTTACATTACATTTTTGTCAATATTATATTGAATATCACTGTAGTTTCTGTACTCATACCTTTCCTACATTAATTGTAATATAATGCACCTCCTTGAATTTATTTATTTCATTTTTTCAGCATTCAGGTCAAGGATAGTTCACTTATAAAATAAAGCAATTGTGAATAACTTGACTACATATATATATATATATATATATATATATATATATAACATGTCTTCCACATTGCAAACATATATTTGTGTTATATTTATATATTTTTATATATGTATATATGTACATACACAAATAGAAGTAGAATAGTGAGCCTTGGATTATGCAGACCTATGTTTTTAAAAGTTGACAGTAAGAACAATTTTCCAAGTTATTAATATAGTTCATTTATAGAATTATTGATTGGTGAAAAATGTTCAGTTTCATTAAATTTAGCAAAGTATCTTGTGTGTGAACTAGAGAATAATGATCATCATAGAAGATTGTAAACACAAAGGAATAAGCTGCATTGAAAATATTGAGAAGAAACGTGCTGATTTTTCATGTTGATAAACATTTTCATGTTGGTAAACAATTTTCAGGCAGAAAGCAATATTAGGGACTCAGCAATAAATCTGTGTCAAGTTTTTGTTGTTGCTATGGTAAGATACCGACATGACTTATGAACAGATACATGATCAGATGACAGAGAAGGTCCATGGTTTCATAAGTTTCAGTCCTATGTGTGAATAAGCATTGGTGGTTCAGTACTAGAATTCTCACTTGAAAAGATCACAGGAGTTCCTTCTTACCCAAATCATGTGTGGTGGGTTAAAAATTGCGCTCAAAAGCATATGTAGACTAATTTGTTTCACTTCAAAACTATAGAGGTGGATTTGTGTGGAAAAGGAGTATGGGAGCATGGAGAGAGAGAGAGAGAGAGAGAGAGAGAGAGAGAGAGAGAGAGAAGGGGGGAGGTGGGCCTAGGTGCTATAAATAACCTAAAGAAGCCTCTAATTTCATAGTTCTCCTAGAACAGGCTAGCCACCACCTACCCACTCATCAGAAATTTTCCATCCCGGGGACAACAGTCTTCATAATCCACTCACCTCTATACAGCTCCACAAGCTGGGGACAAAAGACTACAGAAAGAAGCATGAGAGTCAGTGAACAGGTAGGCAAGGACATGAGTTCCATTTTAAGACAGTGAGCTAACACCAGTAATCATGGAATTCTTATGAGCCAGTTATGCTCATGGTGTGAGAAAATGCAGGTAAGGTTCAGGATATACAAACAAGGACAAAATCATCTATTTAGACTTAATTTACATTTTTCTTGATTTTTTTTTTTAATCTTGTTACATCTGCATTGTTTTTGTATCTGTCAATGATTCTTAACAGAGATATCTTTAGTTAGACTTGCATACCCAGTGTCAACATTAGAAGTGTTTTTTTTATCAAGGCTGTTATAGATTATCAGGAAGAATTCAACAATATCTCTGTGTTATACATATTCTCTTAATATTAAACACATAGCAGCAGCTGTTTTTTTTAATATGGTTCAGAAGTAGAATGATAAGGAAGGCAATTTCCTCACTAACATAAAGTTTTTATTTCATGCAGAGTGACTTAAAATTGCATGTGGATATTAATAGATTATCCCAGATAGCAGTAATTGCGATGAAGAGAATACAGCTACAAAATGGACTAGATGTAACAAATTAATTTACTGTAGCAAATTTTGTTCCTCCCATAAACCACCTCTTTGTATATAATTATGTGTTTCCATCAAAATGGGAGGTACGATCTCTCTCTCCAGCTGTCCTTGACTCAGCCCGTGGAATGTGACAAGTGTAATGCCCTCGGTAATGTAAGCCAACCCCGACAACAATTATGCTTGAGATTTTCTGACACATCTGCACCATCACAAAAAGACATGCATGAACAAAACTAGAGGGTAAGTGCTTTCCAATTTCAATTGATGTTATAGAAACACCATAAATACTGTAGCTTGCTAAGCGGAAAGCTGGGGCACCGAGTCACAGAACAAAAGGACAATCCAGAATTGTCACATACAGCTAGCCACAATGCAGTTCCACATTTCTTCAGGGTTTATATGAAGCTACAACTTATTTTAAAAAAATAAACACAAAGTGGAGAAAAATGTCATTTTTCCCTTTTCAGAGGAGAAAAAGACAAACAGGTAAATCTCAGTATGAAAAGTGACCAGTTGTCCTGAGTTAAAACTGAATTGTGTGGTAAGAATTATATCCTATTTCTTTGGTCTTTTTCCTAAAAACCAGAATTCTGGCCTTACAATAAAAAAAGTATAAAATAATCCTGATCAGTACTTCAGAAGACCGGTCTTATCACCAAATAAAGAAATTTGAAAAATTGCTCCAGGTAAACTTAAGTAGACAGAAGAACTAAACATAGCAAGGCTTCTTGTAAGGGATCCTGGAGCTTAGAAAAAAATTGATTGGGGTAAAGTGCGGCTTGTGGCCAGATACCACCCATCAATCACTGATTTACTGAGTGTGCACACAGTGTTGTGCATAACATGTTACCAGAGATAGCTGCAGATGAGAACTCTTCTGTGGTGCACTGTGAAGCTGAAATCTTCTTTCTCCATCCACTAGAGCCGAGAACTGCTTGTATAGTATCCCGCTTCCTCCTCTGGTTGGAGAGCTTGGGAATGATGTCACTACAATAAAGAGCTAGCAATGTTGAGTGGGAGGGAGATGGAATTTTGCAAGAAAGAGATGAATTTTGAATGCTGATTTTCTCCCTACTAGCTCTTGCTATGTTCCTTTTTCTAAAATGAAGACAGCACAATTATCATGAACCCTATATTCCTAACTCTAACCCTGCAAATATCAGATAATACAGTATTAAGTACAAATATATTAATATGTAATACTGACTATAGCTTTATTTACTGTTTTACTTATGGATATATATGAATAACAGATGGGACTAATCGACTGTGGCTGGTATAAGTACTCTGTAAAACTAGGAAAACATAAATTCCTAAAGCCTGTCATCATCTAAATTGTCCAAGGCTTGAGAGAACTTTCTAAATATTGTCTGAGTTTGGAATGTGGCAAGTGATTGTTTTAAGGTCATTTATTGGCATTTATATAATATCTATTAGTATGGTAGTACCAGATTAATTTAATGTAACATTTTTGTCTCTTCCTGAAACCATCTTTTTTTATATGATTATGTCTTTTCACCAAATAGACGCAATGGATGCATGATTTCTCTCCTGCCATTCTTGACTAAGGCCATTGAACATGACAAATGTTGATGTAATGTAAACCGACGTGACACATCTAGGAAGGAAGAAAGAACTTCAGTTAAGCATTACCTAGATTACAGTGGCCTGTAGCCATGTGTGAGGCATTTTCTTAATTTCTCATTGATATAAGATGACCCAGTCCACTGTGGGTAGTACCATCCCTAGGCCTGTAGGTATGTCCGAGTTGTAAAAGAAACTTAACTGAGCAAGACAAAGTTAGCAAGCAAGAAAGCGACCTGCCTCTGTGGTTTCTGACTGAAGTGCCCAACATGAGTTCCTAACTTAGCTTCCCTCTATGATGAGCTGTCATTTGTAAGATTTGTAAGATAAAATAAGCCGTTTTCTCCCCAAGCTGCTTTTTGTCTTGTATATTACAGGCAAAGAAGGATGTGACTTTACAAAAAAAAAAAAAAAAAAAAAAAAAAAAAGGATTGTATAACTATATTAAATTTACAGTAAAGTCATGGAAATATGAACAGAATATTTACTAGGAACAATGACCTTTATTATTTACTCTTCTGTTTTCATTCACATGAAAATTATAAAATCAAAGTTGAATTACTCAGTGTTCTCTGAAATAACAGAACTGATAGAATAAATACATATGTACATGCACACTTACATATGTGCATTTGCACACAAACCTATGGGGTTTATTGGAATGGCTTACAGACTGTGATCTAAGTAGTTCAACAAAGACTGTTTCCCAGTGCAAAGGCCATTAATTCATAACTCCATTGTTGTTCATTCCACAAGACTGAATACCTCAGTAGTACCAAGCTAGTGCTGGAGTTCTGGAGGATTCCTAGAGAGAATCTCTTCACTCTGCAGAAATGTAGTAACGCCAAGGAAGTTGCTTTTAATATCAGTGAAGAAATACCTCGACACAGGATAGATGACTTTCCAAACTGCTAGCAGCTAAAAAGCAAAGGCTTTCTTCTTTTATGCTTATTGATATGGGTTACAACCAGAAGGTAAGCAACAGATTTACAGTGTATCCTCCTACCTCAAATAATCCAATCAAAAAAAAAAAATCTTCACAGGTATGCCCAACTATTTGGGTTTTAGTTGATTTCAGATGTAGGCAAATTGATAACTAAGACTAGCCATCAAAATGATTTTGAATTCTTCTGATATAAAATGCAGTCTTTCATCAATAACATTTCAAACAAAAATACATTCTTAACTGATGTTGGAATTATTAGGCTAAGAGAAACCGTGGCTTTTGAAAGGAGGTGTGATGTGAACAAAGCGAACAGGACATCAGACAAAGAGAAGAAATCAGACAATTGCTGAAGATCTATTGTCCAATGCTTTCTCCTCAGCTGAGCTGTAATTTAGGCCCAATATCCCCTGTAGCCAAGTTTAAAATCAAATAATCACTCAAAAATTCCTATTATCAACAAAATACAAAATGCATCACACACAGAGTAAGACCCCTGTACTACACTGTAATGAGTTTAAACAAAATCTCTCAAATAAGGGTTATAGGAGATAATTTTTTCATATCAGATAAGATAGTCCCAATCCTTTGCTTTTTATTTATTTATTTATTTATTTGTTTATTTATTTATTTATTTATTTTTTATGCTAGCCCCTTTCCCGGTTCCCTCCCGGAAGCCTCCTATCCCATCCCCTCCCCTCGCTTCTATGAAGGTTTCCTCCCATCCACCCACCCACTCCTTTTCTTTTCTTAAGTGAAAGATACACGTGTCATATTCTAAATATTCCCTCCTAAGCATCTAAGTTATAGTGAAAATCCAAAGTGCTCACTTTCTTTTTTCCTTCCTTCCTTCCTTCCTTCCTTCCTTCCTTCCTTCCTTCCTTCCTTCCTTCCCTCCCTCCCTCCCTCCCTCCCTCCCTTCTTTCTTTCTTTCTTTCTTTCTTTCTTTCTTTCTTTCTTTCTTTCTTTCTTTCTTTCTTTCTTTCTTTCTTTCTTTCTTTCTTTCTCCTGTTTTTCTCTTCCACATCCCTTTCATCCTCCTTCACATTTTCTTCCTTCTCTTTCTCCTTCTCCCTTTTCGTTTTTATGTGTGTGTATGTTTGTGCATTACCCTATGCACATATGCATGTATGCCTGTATACAATGATTTTTTTTAAAGAAACACACTTATACTGTGATTGTATAGCACCATTAAATAGTGTCTTAAAACATTTCTCTTACTATCTTTTAATGTGTAGTAAACTTCTTAGAGAATATAACATATATTTAATAATTTCACTTTCACAAAAACCATGAAGTAGATACTTATCTTTTAATGTGTTGTCCTTAGAATAAATTGCTGAAGGTAAAAATTTATGACTAAAATCTAGGTGTCCAGACTCCATAGCTATGGTTTCAAACCATTACACTTTAGAATTGAAAACAAACAGAAGGTGTGTACATTTAAGACTATATGCCTAAAAGGAATGAGTAATTGTAAACACTGAAGTCTATGCAGGTTATTAGAAATATGAATATTGATCCATATGGCTTATGTTAACGAATAGTAGTCTTAAGGTGTTAAAGGGTAAACCTGGTGTCGAGTTACTATTATAGTTGACCAGCTTTTTAAAAGTATTCATTAAGCATATGCATTTGACCTCTATGTTTGATAAGTACCTAACAAACACAGAGCATACATATCCCTGCATTCCAAATTAACATCTTTTACAGAGACCAAAAGACAAAGATAATTCCCCTCTGAAATCATGCTCACAGTATAGCAGCAAAGTTGAGAGTAACTTTGGGTACAAAACCTGTTCCTACCCATGATAATCTTTTGTCGTTAACATTGAGCAAATTGGTCTTGAATACCCAACATATGTCTAAGGATCCAATTTAGTGGCTAAATTATACAGTAATAGCTTAGCTTAACATCTGGTTAATGTACTGTTCAAATGAATTTCATTTTAATAGATTTAAGCTATATAAGCCTCCTTTGGGAAAGTAGCAGATAAATTGAATTTTTCTAAAAATATAATGATATGTGTAATAACTATTTAAGATTTGGAATATTTTTGAGAGCAATGGACAGTTTTATAACATAAACATTATGTCCATTTTTCTTTTTGTTAATGTGAATATTTGGGTGTAACAGAAATAAGATTACCCTGCTTCTTTTTTTAATGATATATTCTAAGTAAAAATCAGCCTAGCCTCATAGCCATTTTAACAATTTCATTTATTACATTAAAATAAATATGAATATATAAGCAAAAGTTCTTTAGACGATAATCCCATTCTACAAAAATCTCTAGGAACATCTGCATTACTGTTTGGTTTTAAAACAGATTATATAGCCTATTCAACTTACACACAAATCTTGCCATTACATTTGTATCAGCTTCATGGACTCTTGGTATTTATTAAAATTGGAACAAAATATGTACTCAGTCTGTAGAGATAGGAAGCTCATATCAATATTATAATTACCATTTGGATAAGACCATTAACTGAAGCTGAATCATTCTGAAATTCCAGATATTGATATAATCTGTCTCCTTGCCTCTGTAAGGAATTGAAAGTTTACTAAAAGCCAGTGTTTTAGATTTATATAAACTTCTAGAATCAATTTGCTCACCTAGCTCTCTTCAGTATGAACCAATTTATTTGAGTGACTGAACTGTGCTCTAATTATATGCACTTCTTAATGCTCAAATTCAGCTGCTATAAATACAGAGTGGAAGAGGGTAGAGAACGGAAAGACAGGTTTTTCACTTAATTTAATTACTAAATATATTCTGGAGAAGGTAACTGATCAAAGGAAATGTATGTGAATAAATGGTAAGGGATACAGGATGCTCGGACAATTACATACCCAGCTGAAAGGAAAACAAAGGAAACTACAAACAAAAGAACAAGAATGTAAATAAAATAATGCAAATAAAAGTCAATTTGATTTTTTTCTAACCTTGGAATATATTGAGAAAGTATTATAAAATTAAGGAACCAATTTAATTTTCTAATGATTACAGAAAAACATGTTCTTAATCTTGAGATAGCTAAAAGGTGCCCAAACATGACTCAAAAAGTAGATCCAAGATGAAAGCATTATGCTTTTCATCAGAACTAAATGTGAATCAGGTCCTCAAATAGGATGGATAAAGAAAAAAATAGTTAAGCCTAAATTCAGAGGTAAATTACTGCTGACATATATCCAATAAAGGATATCTAAAAAATGGAAAGCATTGGCACAGCAAAGGAAATAATACTCTGAGGGAAAAGACAAAGCGAAGAACAGCATGCTCTCTGTTCATTCAGTAGAGAATTAATGTTTAGGAAATACAAAGAATCTCAAAAAGTTATACACTGGAAAAGCAAATAATCTTGTTTATAAGTGGGCAAATTCTTTGAACTAGTAGTCCTTTAAAGATAAAGTTCAAATGACAACACAAGAGAGAGAGAGAGAGAGAGAGAGAGAGAGAGAGAGAGAGAGAGAGAGAGA
>NC_034590.1:27592125-27593697 GCF_900095145.1 Mus pahari | reverse complement strand
TTGGAAGACCAAGGGGCATCTTCTCCCAACGATGGCTGACTAGGCCATCTTGGCTTTATATGCAACTAGAGACACGAGCTCTGGGGGTGCTGATTAGTTCATATTGTTGTTCCACCTACAGGGTTGCAGACCCCTTCAGTTCCTTGGGTAATTTCTCTAGCTCCTCCATTGGGGTCTCTGTGTTCTGTCTTATAGATGACTGTAGGCATCCACTTCTATATTTGCCAGGCACGGGCAGAGTCTCACAAGAGATAGCTATATAAGTGTCCTTTCAGCAAGTCCTTGCTGGCATATGCAATAGTGTCTGGTTTGGTGGCTGATAATGGGATGAACCCCTGGGTAGGGCAGTCTCTGGGTTGTCCATCCTTTTGTCTTAGCTCCAAACTTATTCCCTATTTTGGGGAGGAATGAAGTATCCACATGTTGGTCTTCCTTATTCTTGATTTTCTTGTGTTTTGGAGATTGTATCTTGGGTATTCTAGGTTTCTGGGCTAATATCCACTTATCAGTGAGTACATATTAAGTGAGTTCTTTAGTGATTGGGTTACCTCACTAAGGATGATATCCTCCAGATACAACCACTTGCCTAAGAATTTCATAAATTCATTGTTTTTAATAGTTGAGTAGTACTCCAGTGTGTAAATGTACCACATTTTTCTGTATCCATTCCTCTGTTGAGGGATATCTGGGTTCTTTCCAGCTTCTGGCTATTATAAATAGGGCAGCTATGATCATAGTGGAGCAGTGTCCTTATTACCAGTTGGAAAATCTTCTGGGTATATACCTAGAAGAGATATTGCTGGATCTTCCGGTAGTACTATGTCCAGTTTACTGAGGAACCGCCAGACTGATTTCCAGAGTGGTTGTACAAGCTTGAAATCCCACCAGCACTGGAGGAGTGTTCCTCTTTCTCCACATCCTCACCAGCATCTGCTGTCCGCTGAATTTTTGATCTTAGCCATTATGACTGGTGTGAGGTGAAATCTCAGGGTTGTTTTGATTTGCATTTTCCTGATGATTAAGGATGTTGAACATTTTTTCAAGTGCTTCTCAGCCCTTCAGTACTCCTCAGTTGATAATTCTTTGTTTAGCTCTGTACCCCATTTTTTAATGGGGTTATTTGAGTTTTTGGAGTTCAGCTTCTTGAGCTCTTGGTATATATTGGATATTAGTCCCCTATCAGATTTAGGATTGGTAAAAATTCTTTCCCAATCTATTGGTGGCCTTTTTGTCTTATTGATACTATCTTTTGTCCTACAGAACCTTTGCAATTTTATGAGGTCCCATTTGTTGATTCTTGATCTTACAACACAGGCCATTGCTGATCTGTTAAGGAATTTTCCCCTTGTGCCCATATCTTCAAGGCTTTTCCCCACTTTCTCCTCTATCAATTTCAGTGTCTCTGGTTTTATGTGGAGTTCCTTGATCCACTTAGACTTTACCTTAGTACAAGGAGATAAGAATGGGTCAATTCGTATTCTTCTACATGCTAACAGCCAGTTGTGCCAGCATTATTTGTTGAAAATGCTGTCTTTTTTCCACTGGATGGTTTTAGCTCCTTTATCAAAGATC
>NC_034590.1:27583803-27590980 GCF_900095145.1 Mus pahari | reverse complement strand
ACCTGGTATCTGTCTAGGAAGTTGTCCATTTCATCCACGTTTTCCAGTTTTGTTGAGTATAGCCCTTTATAGTAGGATCTGATAATGTTTTGGATTTCTTCAGGATCTGTGGTTATGTCTCCTTTTTCATTTTTGATTTTGTTAATTAGGATAGTGTTCCAGTGCCCTCTAGTTAGTCTGGCTAAGGGTTTATCTATCTTGTTGATTTTCTCAAAGAACCAGCTCCTGGTTTGGTTGATTCTCTGAATAGTTCTTTTTTGTTTCCACTTGGTTGATTTTAGCCCTAAGTTTGATTATTTCCTGCCATCTACTCCTCTTGGGTGAATTTGCTTCCTTTCATTCTAGAACTTCTAGGTGTGCTGTCAGACTGCTTGTGTTTTCTCTCTCTAGTTTCTTTATGGCAGCACTCAGAGCTATGAATTTTCCTCTTAGGACTGCCTTGATTGTGTCCCATAAGTTTGGGTATGTTGTGGCTTCATTTTCATTATACTCTAAAAAGTCTTTAATTTCTTTCTTTATTTCTACCTTGTCCAAGTTATTGTTGAGAAGAGTGTTGTTCCGTTCCCATGTGAATGTTGGCTTTCTATTATTTATGCTGTTATTGAAGATCAGCCTCAATCCGTGGTGATCTGATAGGATGCATGGGATAATTTCAATATTTTTGTATCTGTCAAGGCCTATTTTATGACCGATTATATGGTCAATTTTGGAGGAGGTACCATGAAGTGCTGAGAAGAAGGTATATCCTTTTGTTTTAAGATAAAATGTTCTGTAGATACATGTTAAATCCATTTGTTTCATAACTTCTGTTAGTTTCCATGTGTCTCTGTTTAGTTTCTGTTTCCAGGATCTATCCATTGGTGAGAGTGGGGTGTTGAAGTCTCCTACTATTATTGTGTGAGGTGCAATGTGTGCTTTGAGTTTTACTAAAGTTTTTTTTAATGAATGTGGCTGCCCTTGCATTTGGAGCACAGATATTTAGGATTGAGAGTTCATCTTGGTCGATTTTACCTTCGATGTGTATGAAGTGCCCGTCCTTGTCTTTTTTTGATAAATTTGGGTTAGAAGTCAATTTTATTTGGTATTAGAATGGCTACTCCAGCTTGTTTCTTCGGACCATTTGCTTGGAAAATTGTTTTCCAGCCTTTTACTCTGAGGTAGTGTCTGTCTTTGTCCCTGAGGTGGGTTTCCTATAAGCAGCAAAATATGGGGTCCTGTTTGTGTAGACGGTCTGTTAGTCTATGTCTTTTTACTGGGTAATTGAGTCCATTGATGTCAAGAGAAATCAATGAAAGGTAATTTTTCTTCCTGTCATTTTTGTTGTTAATGATGGGATTCTGTTCTTGTGGTTGTCTTCTTTTGGTTTTGTTGAGGGATTACTTTCTTCCTTTTTCTAAGGTGTAGTTTCTTAATGTTAGTGTTTTCCCTTTATTATCCTTTGAAGGGCTGGATTCATGGAAAGATATTGTGTGAATTTGTTTTTGTCATGGAATACCTTGGTTTCTCCATCTATGGTAATTAAGAGTTTTGCTGGGTATAGTAGCCTGGGCTGGCATTTGTGTTCTCTTAGTGTTTGTATAACATCTGTCCAGGATCTTCTGGCTTTCATTGTCTCTGGTGAGAAGTCTGGAGTAATACTAATAGGCCAGCCTTTATATGTTACTTAACCTTTTTCTCTCACTGCTTTTAATATTCTGTCTTTATTTAGTGCATTTGTTGTTCTGATTATTATGTNTCNGGAGGAATTTCTTTTCTGGTCCAGTCTATNTGGAGTTCTGTAGGNTTCTTNTATGTTCATGGGCATCTCTTTCTTTAGGTTTGGGAACTTTTCTTCTATAATTTTTTTGAGGATATTTGCTGGCCCTTTAAGTTGAAAATCTTCATTTTCATTTACTTCTATTATCTATAGGTTTGGTCTTCTCATTGTGTTTTGAGTTAGGATCTTTTTGCATTTTGCGTTTTCTTTGATTGTTTTGTCCATGTTCCCTATGGAATCTTCTGTTCCTGAGATTCTCTCTTCCATCTCTTGTATTCTGTTGTTGATGCTCACATCTATGGTTCCTGATTTCTTTCCTAGGGTTTCTATCTCCAGAGTTGTCTCCCTTTGGGTTTCTTTTAATGTTTCTACTTCCATTTTCAGATCCTTAATGGTTTTGTTCAATTCCATCCCATTTGGTTATGTTTTCCTGTAATTTTTTAAAGTGATTTTTGTGTTTCTTCTACCTGTTTAGCAGTGTTTGCCTCTAGTTCTTTAAGGACTTCTACCTGTTTAGCAGTGGTCTCATCTAATTCCTTGAGGGATTTTTGTGCTTCCTCTTTAAGGGTTTCTACTTGTTTAGCATTGTTCTCCTGTATTTCTTTGAGTTAGTTATTAATGTCCTTCTTCAAATCTTCTGCCACTATCATGATATATGATTTTAATCCACATCTTGCTTTTTGGGTGTGTTGGGGTATCCAGGACTCGCTATGGTGGGTGTACTGGGTTCTGATGGTGCCCAGTGTTCTTGGTTTCTGTTAGTAACATTCTTATGTTTGCCTTTCGCTATCTGGAAATTTCTGGTGTTAATTTTAAAGCTGTCTCTGGCTGGAGTTTTTTCCTCCTGTGATTCTGTTAGCCTTTGTCAGCACTCCTGGGAATCCAACTCTCCCCTGAGTCCTTGTAGTCAGAGCACTCTCTGCGGGCAAGCTCTCCTCTCACAAGGCAGGTGTCTAAGAGTTTGGAGCTCTGATCCTCCTTCTGAGTCCTGGGGTCAGAGCCCTCCCTGTAGGCAGACTCTTCTCCTGTGATCCTGAGGACCTGTGGTGTGGAGGGTCCTCCAGAACTCTCTGTTGCCTCTTCTGTGATCCCGAGGACCTGTGGTGTGGAGATTCCTCTGGAGTGCTCAGCTGCCTCTGCTGGTGTTCAGGAGAGAGATGGTGGGGTGGCCCCGACCAGACAGGAACCCTGCTTCTGTGATCCAGAGGACCTGCAATATGGAGAGTCTTCCGGAGTGCCACTGGGGTTATGAAGAGATATGGTAGGGCTGGCCCCGACAGGACCGGAACCTCGCCTATGGGTGGGCGGTGTTCCTTTGACCCTATTTCTGCTGGCACAAGCCCCTCCTGGATTCTCTTGAGTTGATGTTGCGTTCCACTCACCTGTGGTCCGGAGGACCTGTGGTGTGGAGATTCCTGCGGAGGCTCAGCTGCTTCTGCTGGGGTTTAGGAGAGAGATGGCAAGGTGGCCCTGACAGGACAGGAACACTGCCTCTGGGTGGGTGGTGCTCCTTTGACCCTGTTTCTGCTGGCATAAGCCCCTCCTGTATTCTCTGGAGTTGATGTTGTGTTCCACTCACCCGTGATCCCGAGGACCTGTGGTGTGGAGATTCCTTCGGAGTGCTCAGCTGCCTCTGCTGGGGTTCAGGAGAGAGATCAATATTTCCTTTATTTACATTTCAAATGTTATCCCCTTTCCTAATTTTCCCTCCAAAATCCCTATTCCCTCCCCCCTCCCCCTGCTCCCCAACTCACCCACTCCTGCTTCCTGGCTTTGGCATTCTCCTATACTGGGACATAGAACCTTCCTGGGACCAAGGGCCTCTCCTCCCATGATGGCCAACTAGGCCATCCTCTGCTACATATGTAGCTAGAGCCATGAATCCCTCCATGTGTTTTCTTTGACTGATGGTTTGTGCCCGGGAGCTCTGGGGGTACTACTGGTTAGTTCATATTGTCGTTCCTCCTCTCTAGGAGGGGCTGAAAACCCCCTCAGTTCTACTGCTGTCTCATGCTGCTACTTTTAAAACAGCACTACAAATAAGAATTCTAAGATTCTTTTTCCCACCTGCTATATATGGAGACTAACAAAGGAAGCTATTTATCCATACATTAAAAAATGCAGTTATGACAAAGGTCTTAGTGGTTCTAAGCAGCTTGGGTTAAAACATTCTCTCCTATTCAGCACTTGATCATTCTTGGGCTGTACATTCCTTTGCGTGTAGCTTGCTATCTGTCTTATAATTCCAGATATTACATGCAAATATAAGCAATAAAATATGGACATACAGAATTTGTGTAGACTGATAATTTATTACTAATGAATTGAAATTTTACTGGTAGCATGATTCATTGATATTAAGATTGTGATGCCATCTTAAAGTAATGTGGCTGAATTCTCTATGGACTAGTGAGATAGAATTTGAGAAGAAAAGTCATTCATACATTTCTATACTTTACGAAGAGAGTAGATCTTGGAGTGATTCTGAAGAGATGAGTAGATCTGGAAGTGAACAAGGATTTAGGAGATGTAGAATGTTTGGAATAGAAGTTTATTTCAATTTTCAACAAAAATAAATACACACTTAATAAGCATATGAGAATATATAACTTTAATATAATAACTTGCTAGAGAATTTCAGAAATAGTTAACTATAATCATAATCATTTTATTCATTACCTTTTGTTTAACTACTGCCAAAACTGTTACAAAGAGTAGACGAAGGCCTGGATGGGGTACATTTTTCTCATGTCTTTTTTTCAGTTGTTAGTGCCATTGGCTACCACCTTTGCCCTAAATGTCTGTTTCCGATTTCTACCCTTGACTGATTTTTTATCCTTTTAAAAAGTTCACTTTAAAGTTAAAATTTTCTCCAAATATTTTATTTTTGTATTTTTGAACTATTTTAACTTGTTTCTAAATACTTTTTCAAGTTTTTAAAAATTTCACAAAGTTTTATACAAATAGTACAATAAGAAAATCAGCATATTATGTTTGTTTAAGATGGACCCCCAAAGAGGGGCAAAATGTCTCTAATCCTATAAGCAAAATTAGAGAGCCTCTTTGTTATGAGAATACATGTTAAAAGCATTGTTCCGAAAAATAAAAAAGTGTAAGTGCATTTCTTAGAGAGCAATCAGCTATAATTCAGTTCATGAATTGTGTTTATCCCTCTCAGTGTTTATTTACTTTTCCTTAAGAAATAGGCTGACAGAGAATTGGCAGCATGAAAAATAAATTCCAGTGGTGACATTCTTTCGGAAAAGTTATTAATACATTTTGATGCATACATGCATACTATAGGTTGTCAGCTAAGTGCCTCTTGAGGGGCTAAGATGTTTTTACTTCTGTGTTACTAAAGAAGCCAAATTTGACCTCTACTGAAAGTTTAATGACCCTCTTCAACATTACAAGGGCAATTATAGAACTAGAATGAGCATAATGCCTAGAATACAGTCTACCACACAGCAGAGAATAAAAGATAAAAGATCCTGAATAAGAAGATACCTGGTACATTAAGAAAAACATGAATCTCTGCTGTAACTTGGGAATCTACCTTTTTGAAAAATGTATCAGAATCCATTAGAAGTGAAGAAAGAAAATCTCACTTCATTGGTAAATAAAAGGCTTCGCGTATGGCTATTAAACTTATTTAAATGTATGTGCTCACCAGTTCTCAGCCTGACATAAAACACTGAACATACTGAGAAAACTTTTAACCATGTTAAAATGAACTAATGAATGACATTAGGAGTCATTTTGATTGCTTCTTTTCTGTTTGTTTGTTTGCTTTTTGAACAGAAGTATTTGGTTTTACCATAGGCTACTGGGCTATTTTGTCTCGGGTTTTAGTCACTCAAGCACTATTGGGTATAGGTTTCATCTCATTAAGTTTCCTTAAGTCAAATTAGGTATTAATTGGTTAATCCCATAAGCTTTGTATCACTGGTTCCCTATCATACATCAGAGGCAATATACCATCGTTGACCCAAGTGTTTATGGCTGTGTTTTTACTTATATTTCTCTTTTGGTATTATTCAGAGTACCTCTCTGTACCAGATGCTAGAACATAGGGTAAAGGCTCTTTGTGGGAACCACCTCAATTTCTCCATGTCCAATGAGTTGTGTAGGAGTTATATTTAGCAATGGGGCCTTGCCATCAGTTTGTAGAGAGCAACCTACAGTCTTGGCAACAGACTGGATTGTTTGGGGGATTTTCATTGGAGAACTTTGGGCAACAACTCTAGATTTAGCCCAATCCCAGTACTGGCAGCTTCATTTGGTGATATGAGAAGACCAGCTTAGGCTCTGTCTCACCCAATATTTGGCAGTTTCATTTAGATCAAATTCATATATCTATATATTTTAGGAATCTTCTGCTGTATTAAGGTACTTACTGTATTAAGATACAGTGACTTCTTCCTTTCCATTTTGTATCCAAAATATTTTTGTGATCTACTGCAGCTGTCTTATGGTTTTAGCTAAGACTTCAAGTACCATATTAAATAGGTATTAAGAGCATTGGCAGTGAAGAGAGTTGACAGCCTTGTAGTGTTCATGACTTAAATAGGATTGCATTGAATTTCTCCCTACTTGACTTGAGGCTGGCTACTGGCTTGCTGTACATAGTCGTTATTATGTTTATATATGGCCCTTGCACCCTTGATATCTCTAGGACTTTTGTCATTGAAGGGGTGTTGGAGTACAGAGCTAAACAGAGAATTCTCAACAGAGGAGTCTTGAACGACTGACAAATGCTTAAAGACACAACCTAGACATATGTCGACTGAAGAATGGTTTAAAAAATGTGATACATCTGCACAATGGAATACTATTCAGCTATTAAAGACATCTCTGGATTTTTTGATGTCCATCATCTCCCCTTTTCATTTTTAGTTTTGCTATTTTGGATATTGTCTCTCTGCCCTTTAGTTGAGTTTGGTAAGGGTTTGTTAATCTTACCTATTTTTATCAAAGAAACAACTCTGTTTCATTGATTCCTTGTATTTTTTGTTAGTATGCTTCTATTTATTAATTTCAGTCTTGAGTTTGATTATTTCTAGCTGTTTCCATTTTTTAAAATTTTTTTATTATTAATTTCTTTATTTACATTTCAAATGCTATCCTGAAAGTTCCCTATACCCTCCCACCACCACTGCTCCCCTACCCACCCACTCCCACTACTTGGCTCTTGCCTTCCCCTGTGCTGGGTCATATAAAGTTTGCAAGACCAAGGGGCCTCTCTTCCCAATGATGGCAAATTAGGCCATCTTCTGCTGTATATGCAGCTAGAGACACGAGCTCAGGGAGTACTAGTTAGTTCATATTGTTGTTCCACCTACAGGGTTGCAGCCCCCTTTACCTCCTTGGGTACTTTCTCTAGCTCCTCCATTGGGGACGCTGTGTTCCATCCAATAGCTG
>NC_034590.1:27574735-27583792 GCF_900095145.1 Mus pahari | reverse complement strand
GTCCAGCTCTCTCCTGAGTCTCAGTGGTCAGATTACTCTCTGCAGGGAAGCTCTCTTCTAGCAGGGAATGTTCACAGAGGGCTGTTGTTCAGATCTGCCTCCTTGCTGAAGATGCAGGCCCAAAACAGGGCCTGTGCCAGAAGATGTGTTGCCTCTGCAGATTATTCACTCACCTGCACAGTGCAGTCACTGAGGGACCCTGGACACAATATGACTCTCTTACCTGCTCTGGCAGACAGAACCCTCACAGGTGGCCACCTTTCCTCTGGAGAGGAAGGTACCCAAATTCCAGGAGCCCGAAATAGAGTCTGTCTCAGAAGTTAGGTTGCTTCTGTCTGTTCTGAAGCTGTGTAGCTTCTGTGGTCCACACTCTTGCCAGCTCAGACTGGAGCCCAGAAGGTGCATCACTTCTCCAGTCTGCCCTCTAGCCAGCAGTGGACTGGAGCAAAGATGGCTCACCTTCCGGCTCAGGCCTTGAGACTCCTCCCGAGCAGACACCCCTCCTCAGGCAGGAAAGGTGCCGGGTGATGGTTCAGGCCTGGAGACTACTCCCGGCCAGACACCCCTCCTTGGGTGGGATAGGCACTGGATGACTGGAACCAGAAACGGGATCCTTCCCAGAAGTTGTTACGTCTCTCCAATCCGCCCTCTCCCTGGCAGTGCACAGGAGCAAAGATGGCTCTCCTTCAGGCTCAGGCTTTAAGACTGCTCCCGGGCAGACACCCCTCCTTGGGCAGGAAATGTGCTGGGTGACTGGAACCAGAAATGGGATCCTTCCCAGAAGCTGTGACACCTCTCCAATCTGCCCTCTCCCGGGCTGTGCACCGGAGCAAAGATAGCTGTTTCCTTATTTGAGATGTGATTTCTTCTTTTTGTTCTAGAGCTTTCTAGGGGTGCTGTTAAGTTACTAGATGAGATCTCTCCAGTGTATGTAGGCAGGTGTATGAACTTGCCTCTTAGAGCTGCCTTCATTATATCCTGTATTTTGTGTGTGTTGTATACTCATTATCATTGAATTCTAATTAATTTCTAATTTCTATCTTTTCATTCAATAGTTTTTTTCAGTTTCCATGAGTTTGTAAGCTTTATGTTGTTTCTGTGGTAAACATCTAGCTTTGATCCACATTGGCTAGATAGGATGCATGCAGTATGTTGTTTTAATTATTTTATATCTGTTGAGTCTTGCTTTGTGTCTGAGTATGTGGTCAATTTTGAAGAAAGGTCCATGAGATGCAGAGAAAATGCTCTCTATCTCAATCTCATCTATGTATATGAATTTGTTTGTGTAAAATGTTTTTAAGTATCTGTTAGGTCCATTTGATTCATAATGTCTGGAAACTCCATTATTTCTCTCTTTAGGTTTTGTCTGTCATGTGACAATGGGATATTGAAGTCTCCCACTTAACAGTGTGTGAGAGTCATCATGTGATTTAAGCTGTAGTAGTGTTTCCTTTACAAACTTGGGTTCCCCTGTACTTGGTGCACAGGTGTTAAGAACTGCCATGTTCTGTTTGTGGAGTTTTTTTTTTTTTCCTTTGATGAGTATTTACTTTCCTTTCCTCTCTCTTTTGATTAGTTTTGGTCTGGAGTCAATTTGCTAGATATTAAAATGGCCACATCAGCTTGCTTCTTTTACATTCATTTAACCTGAAGCAATATTTATCCTTGAGGTTAAGGTGTGTTTCCTGGATTCAGCACAAGGACGGATTCTGCTTTTATATCCATTCCGTTAGTCTGTATTATTTTATTGGGGAATTAAGAACATTGATATTCAGAGATATCAATGAGTAATGTTTGTTGATTCCTATCATTTTGTTGTTGTTTTCAGTTGTGGTGATAGTATATGTGTGTGTGTTTCCTCCTTTGATTTGATAATCTGGGTTTGTTTTTTGTTTATGTGTTTTCTTAGGTGTGGCTAACCTCTTTAGCTTGGGATTTTGTCTTTTAACACTTTTTGTAAAATTGGAGTTGCTTAAATTTGATTTTATCATATAATTTCTTATTTTTACATCATTGTGATTGAAACTACTTTGGAATACAAGTCTGGGCTGGCATCTGTGGTCTTCTAAAGTCTGTGTAACATCTTTCCAGGCTCTTCTGACTTTTAGTGTTGCCACTGAGAAGTCAGGTTTTAGTCTAATAGGTCTCCCTTTGCATGTTACTTGGTCTTCTTCCCTTGCAGATTTTAATATTTTTTCTTTCTTTTGAATGTTTAGTGTTTTGACTATACTGTGCCAAGGAGAATTTTTTTTTTTTTTTTTTTGGTCCTATCTATTTGGAATTCTGTATACTTCTTGTAACTTGATAGACATCTTCTTCTTTAGGTTAGGAAAATTTTCTTCTATCACCTTTGTTAAGGATATTTTCTGTGCATTTGACCTGGGTTTTTCTCCTTCCTCTATTCACAAAGTTTGCCTTTTCATAGTGTCCCAATTTCCTGCATGTTTTGCAAGGACTTTTCTAGATTTAACATTTTCTTTGTCTGATGATTTGATTTTTTCTTTTGTACCTCCAGTGCCTAAGATTTTGTTATCTTCTGTATTCCATTGGTGAATCTTGCCTCTGAGATTCCTGTTCAAATTCCTAAATTTCTCTGCCAAATTTCTCTTTATTTGGGTTTTAAAATTAATTTTATTTTAACAATTTAATTTTATTTCTGCTTTCAGGTCTTAAATTGCTTTGCTCACTTCTGTCTACTATTTGCTTGTGTTTTTGTAGATTTCCTTTATTTATTCATCTCCTTTTTAAAGCATATCTACCATAAAAGGTATTTTAAGGTCTTTTTCTTGCTCTTGTGAGAGACCAAATTTTTTGGGTTCACACTCCATCTTTAAAAAAAAAAATGGCCTAAGTTTAAACTCAAGTTAAACTAACAGGCCAGGTCATAGTTCCAGTTTCCAGGGTATCACTCCCCTTTGTACCCTCCCTGCACCTCCCCCATGCACAGCAATCCCTGTATCTCCAGGCTATTTCCACAACAAATCCAGGGTCTAGCACCAGTTTCCAGGTTATTCCCCAACAAATCTGCACCTCTAGGTTATAAACCTGCCCCTGCCTAACAACCACCAATTAGGAAGAAAGCAGAAGTTAAGTTTATGATTTGGCTCCTAACACCAGCCAATTATGCTGAAGGACACAGAGCACCCCATTTAGATGCTTACCAGGTTTAGAAACCCATACCCTTCACTTGCCATTTTCTATAAAACCTCATCTCTATAAGTGTTTAGGGCTTTCCTCCACTGGAACCATCCTGTGGGTCAGTTGTGAATTAAGACTAAGCTTGAGCTTGCAAATAAAGACCCTGGTGTGGCTGCATTGGACTGGCTCCTTATTGGTCTTTTGGGGTCCATGAGCACATCCTTGCTACTATAATTGTACTATGTTGCAACACTCAGGACCTGTTGTAGTAAGGTTGCTGGGCTCTAGTGGAGATATATTGTCCTGGATGCTATTGATTATGCCTTTACACTAGCAGGTATGTATGTACAATTGGGAAGACTATAATTGTAAGTTCTGGTCTTGTCTTCATTGGGTGGATGTTATGTTCCTTGGTTTCTGTTGCCCTCACTGTTTCTTAGAATGTGGTGGTTTTTCTTTGCCTGATAGGAAATTTTTGGGATCCGGATAGGTTCTAGGTAAAAACGTGTGTCTAGGCATTGATCATTGACAGGAATGTAGATGAGGCTGGTGTGTACACAGTAGGGAGAAAATCAGGGTGTTCCTGATTAGGATCTGCTTAGTCCCCTGGGAATAGGGACATGAGTGAAAAGAGGCCATATTAGGTGGTCTGCTACAAAGCTGGGGAAAGACTAAGGGATTGGACTTGGAGGAATGGAAGGAGAGGTGAAGATCTGCAATGAGCCTACATGCTTTCCTGGTTGGAGTCATGTAATAACTTTTTGAGAGAAGTGTTACTTCAGAGAGATGTCCTCTATCATATCATACTGCTGGTCTGAACATTAGTAGCTAATATGATACATCTTCAAATCAAGAGGAAGTGACCTGCTCTGGGTCATGTTTAAACAAAAAGTTGAATTACATACAAGATAATAGAAGTCATTATGATACTTTATCAATAAATATATTTTTATTTTGCTTATATTTGCACTTATTGCCCTACCACACTGTTTTTTTTCTATAATCTTTTCTCAATACAATTTCAGTAATATTTATTGCTAAATAGAATTCCATTAGATATATGTAACAACTTTTTTGGGGGGAGATTGTCAAAATTTTATTGTTCTCTTTTTGACAGACAACACAATTTTTTAAAATTCTAATTTGCCTTGTTTCGGTATTTATCATTGTACATTGTACAATTCTTGGCAGTGTATCATTGTACATGCCATTGTATGCCAGTCAGGCAATATTTTTGACAATTTGGTTCCATTTTCATGCAGTTCAAAATCTTTTTGTAAAGTCATTATCATCATCATTATCATCATCATCATCATCATCATCATCATCATCATCATCATCATCATCATCATCGGACTGAACTCAGGGTCTCTTTAATGTTAGGCAGGTTCACTGACTGGGCTACACCATCAGTTCACTAAAGTGACTAAACTTTTATTTGAACTACTTATTCATACATTAACTCTTCACCTTATGTGTGACTAACATCACACTCTTGATGTGCTCCTGGAGCCACCTATGTCTTCTATTGCTACTGTGCCTATGTGAGTACACTTTTTAAAAAAAATTTAAAAAAATATTTCTTCTTTTTATTTAATCTTTCTTTTTTACACTTCAGATTTTATTCCTCTCTTGGTCCACCCTCCAACTGTTCTACTTGCTATACCTCCTCACCTCCCTCTGTCTCCAGGAGGATGTCTCCATCCCCTCCCACTACCCACCTCACCAGACCTCTAAACTCCCTGGGGTCTCCAGTCTCTTAAGGGTTAGGTGCATCTTCTCTGACTGAACCCAGACTCCACAGTCCTCTGCTTTATATGTTGGGGGCCTCATATCAGCTGGTGTATGCTGCCTGGTTGGCCTTGTGACAGAGATCTCAAGGGTCCAGGTTAATTGAGACTGCTGGTCCTCCTACAGTGTTGTCCTTCTCTTCAGCTTCCAGATTTTCCCCGATTCAACCACAGGGGTCAGCAGCTTCTGTCCATTGATTGGGTGCAAATATCTGCATCTAACTCTTTCAGCTGCTTGTTGGGTCTTTCAGAGGGCAATCATGATAGATCCCTTTTTTGGTGACAATTCCGTAGCCTTCCCATTCTTGTAGTTCTTTCAGGCAGGAATAATTATGAATCAGTGTTTTGACTGTGGGATGGCAACCCCACCCCTCATTTGATGCCCTCTCTTCCTGTTGGAGGTGGGCTCTATAAGTTCCCTCTTCCTAATGTAGGGCATTTCACCTAAGGTCTTTCCCTTTGAGTCCTGACAGTCTCTCACTCAGGTCTCTGGTACATTCTGGAGGGCCTCCCAACTTCCTACCTCCCAAGGTTGCCTGTTTTCATTTTTTCTCCTGGACTTTAGGGCTTCAGTCCTTTCCCCCCACCCAATACCATATCATGTTCACCTCTCCCCCCCCACTACCCCCAAACCCTTTCCCCTTTATCTCCTGGGTCCCTCTCTCCCTTCCCCCTTGTGGTTACTTTCTTCTCCCTCCCAAGTGGGTCCTCACTATGTAACACCATTTAAAATTCATTTATCTGTTGGTGGTCATTCAGGTTGAGTTCATACCTGGGCTACTGTTAACAGTTGTACATTAAAAATGAATGTATGGGAACTTCTCTTGGATGATGACTTTTGTTTCTTTGAGTGTACATCTAGGAGTTATACGGAAGTTTTGTTTTTAGGCTTGTAAGGACCCTCCATAATGTTTTCCCTATTGGCCGCACTAGTTTACATTTGTACCATGAGTAAATAAATTCCTTCTTTTCCTATCTCTCTGTTAACAATCACTTTTCTTTGTTTCTGTGATCAGTGCTATCCTGTTGTATATGGAAAGAATCTCATTTTTCACTTGCATTTTTGATGGTTAAGGATGTTGAACATTTTTAGTATATTTATGGGTCATCTATATTTCTTTTGATAAATATCTGTTCCATTCCTTTGCCCATTTTGAAACAACCAGTTTACAGTATTTAAGTTCTAAAGTTCCTTATGTATCCTGTGAGAAATAACTTGGCAAAGATTTGCTCACTTTCTATAGGTTTTCACTGGCTTCTTATCTCTCCTGTTATGCAGAAGCTTTTCAATACTGGTTTTATGAGTTAAATTTATACCTGATAAACTCTTGATTTTCAAAGCTCCGTTTCTCCCTCTTATTAAAGTTGGCTATATTAAGCATTGCCTGTTGCTATATCACCACATTTAAGCACCTTTAGAAACACTCTGGATTTTTTAGTTATTATTAGTAGATTATGAAACTCTACTGTGCCTGGAAACAGTTATGCAAATTATAATAAATAGAATAATTTTAAAAATGTATTTTCAAAATGAATCCTGGTAGGTTATTAAAATTTGCTTTTAGTTGAATAAGAGTATTCAAAGGAGAAAAATAAGGTTATTGCATTTTGAAATTGCAGCTGATGCTGCTAATAAGATATGACACACAGAAAAAGAGGTGCTTTAAAAATTGGGTGAAATTGTCCTATATTTTCTCACTGCCATTTCTTCTTCCTAGAGATAAAAATGAAGCTCTAATTTGAAGATACATACTACAAGGCATCCACATTTTGATTAGGGATAAAAGGCTTTTTCAAACAGCTGCAATAAATGACTGAGTTACAGTTCCATCATTTCTGAGTTCATTTTAATACATACCTTCTAAACTTAAATTTTTAAAGATAAGATTGTTTTAGTGGTATTGGTAAGTCCATTTCCTTGTCTATGTAAACTGTTCTTGACAGTTTAATAAAAAAAAAGTACTTGCAAAGTTGGAATTTATCTCCTAAGAGAAAAGCATTTTTGCAGTTGACTTGCACTATTACTGAGTGAAACTAAAGACAGGATTTCTCCAAACACTGTTTCCTGAAAAGTTCTGATAACAGCCCCTCTGGGTCCATTCACATTGCATTGTGCCCCATAATGGCAAACTTGCTGAGGTGTTCAGTGTGTGAGGGAAAACTCTCTTAAGGAACATAAAGCCTTCACATAGCTCTATCTCACAGGCATAGTGAGACTCAGTCCATAGCAATGAAACTTAACTTGGACTCTGCTTGCTCCAAAAGAGGTACCCATTTCAGGGCATCTGTTGTTTCAGTTGTCTGGTAAACTGAGGTACACATCTGTCTCTTTAGAATATACCCATTCTTTCCATGCCTGCTACAATTTCTAAATTTCTGTTTTAACGCCTCAATCTTTATTTGGATTGTCTGTGTGAAACGAATATAATAAATAGAAGGAGAAAAGGTTAGAAAACATTTAGTTAAGAACTATTTATTTTTTCATAATTTCTCTATTTTTAGTTACTTTCATAATGGCTCTTACAAGCAACACCATCTTGCTGTTTTGTATCAGTTTCAATATGAAGTCTTATGCAAACCCCTTGTTTCAGCATCCCAAGTGCTAGAATTACAGGGAGCGTCTATCTTGCCCAGTGTGATTTTATTTCAGTTCTAACACCTTCTTTTGTCTCTGAAAGTTATTCCTTGAAGGTTGTAATTGTCATCTCAGGCTTACTACTGAATAAATTAATCCCTTTTTGTTTCTTTTTGAACTCTGGCTATCTGATTCTACAAATCTGCCCTTGCTCAATCTCCTCTCCAAGCTGACTGATTCAAATCTGGGTTCTTTCAGTTTCTCACTGAATTGCTCTCTTTGGACTAAAACTAACTCTGGTGATTAGTTCTAATCTTCTGGGTCCTTCTGCTTATGCTGACCTGCACTGAACTGCATGAACTCACAAACAAACTCAACTCCAGTGCTCTGCACTCATTGCACTGACTTTCAACTGACTCTTCCTGCACGACTCTAAAATAGTCTTCCTCTCATGTCTGTTCTGAGAGTTGGCTATATCCTATGTATAATTCATTCTGTCAAATCTTTCTCTGTTATGCCACTTTTTTTGTTCCTCAATTAGACATCATTTTTGGGATTAAACAATGTCTAATTAACATTGTTTGGGATTCAGACCATATCTGTATTCCAACCAGAAGGTTTAAAGGTATGTGGCATATTTGTATTCCAGATGGATCACACACACCTAGAAGGTCTTTGGAAGTGATCAGAACATCTATATTGGTGGGTTAAAATTTCTCTACAGATGTTATTATTGATTCACCAGTTATTGGTTTGTTCTTCATTGTCTAATGATACCAGGAAAGTACTCCTCCTGGCTCATCAGATGACCTCCCACATTGGAAGGTTAAGTAACAGATGTCAAGGAGTTAATGCCAAGGAAACCTTTCAGATTAATTTAAGCCATGGTTTTATAGAAGAAGTGCCTCTTAAGTCAGGCATATCTGAAGTCAGTTCTGCCTGTACTATGAATAATTGCTGTAAACTTCTCAAAAATAGTTTTTTAGGTTCCCTTTTGTACTTTTGTAGACTATTAACAGAGTTTGTTGTGAGAGCTTGTTGTAAGAGTTCACTAAAGTACAACTATCAGCTAATAGACAACACTTAAGCTGTGAAGTTTTCCTAAAATTTAACTAAAAAGAGTAAAACTTGTTTGGAAATTAAGTAATTGAATACATATCTGGTAAAATTTAGATTAGTCTAGATTCTGAGAATGAATAGTTAACATTGTTTCATGCTACCTATACATCTGCTCTTTTATCTGTTTAGTGATACCATAATATTACAAGAAAGTGACCATGAACTCCTTTTTCCTAATGTTTCTGTTGTGTTTTTCCCCTCACACAGAGCTATGCAACTACTGACAATAAAAAACTGCGTTTATAGCCAGAAGCTGGAAAGAACCCAGATGTCCCTCTATAGAGGAATGGATACAGAAACTGTGGTACATTTACACAATGGAGTACTACTCAGCTGTTAAAAACAATGAATTTATGAAATTCTTGGGCAAATGGATGTATCTGGAGGATATCATCCTTAGTGAGGTAACCCAATCACAAAAGAACTCATTAGATA
>NC_034590.1:27563665-27574245 GCF_900095145.1 Mus pahari | reverse complement strand
TTTGTGTCTCTAGCTGCATATGTAGCAGAAGATGGCCTAATCAGCCATCATTGGGAAGAGAGGCCCCTTGGTCTTGTAAACTTTATATGACCCAGCACAAGGGAAGGCCAGGGCCAAGTAGTGGGAGTGGGTGGATAGGGGAGCAGGGGCGGGGCTGGGGTATAGGGAACTTTCTGGATAGCATTTGAAATGTAAATAAAGAAAATAATAAATAAAAAAATGAAAAAAACTGCATTTATTCTAAATGTACATTTATTCAAGCGTGTGCATGAGAAAGAGTAGGGGTATTAGAGGAGAGAAGGGGTTGGAAAGACAGATAAAGAAAGATAGAAGGAGGCACAAGACCAGAGAGAAGAGTGAGGCAGATACCTGGATATATTCTATACCTCTGTATTCCAGGTAGATTCCATCACCAGTACTGTCTTTGCCTTTTCCTATGGATTCTGCCTTCAAGGGGATAGTATATATAATTTTGGTATTATCAAATGAATATTTCCAGATGTTTCTTAGCTACATTTTAAAAGGTCAAGAATTGTTTACAGTGTTACAGATGTGAAAATGCACACAAATAGGAAGCAAAGAATTGTTAAAGGATTAATTGTATAATTAAACCATTCCTGAGCAAACCTGTGATTTGAGAAATGATTCTGACATTTATATACTTATCTTTCCTGAGAGGAGATCAGGCTGCCAGGCCTCCATCTCCCATGGGACTTCCATAGATCAGACTGACAATAGGGGAAGAAAAGGAATTTTGACAACTTCAAGGCTTGTTCGAAATATAAGGAATTACAATACAAAATGTCCCCCCAAATTCAAATTTATTCTACAAAGAACTTATCCTTTAGGCCCAAAATTCATTTAAAGGAAGACAAATAAAATATCTAGGACAACACTGGAATCCAAAATGCTCATGTATATATTCATTAAATGTCAGTTAGAAGATAAGGATGATGAATCTGTAGATGAATGAGAGACAGGTGCACCAAAATTACCTTAAAGTACACAAGTACATGAACTCAGGGCATGGCTGCTTATCTTCATTCTCTTTTAGATGGCATAGAAAATCTGAAATATAATCGGACACTTTATTGATTTGGTTGCTAGGACATGTCAGTAGTAATGTCACCGAGTGACCCTAGGGTGCTATGTCAAACAGACATGAAATGGCTTCCAAATATTTAAAGGAATAAGTGTGTGGACACAGTGCCTGAAGCCTGTCATACATCTTGCAACAGGGACGAGATAAAACTTAGAGTATTTCAGCTAACAATGGCATAATGAAAAGTAGAAAAATCAAATAAAATATAATGTGAAATAGAATCAGAAATTACACAGAAAGTGAAGGATGTTGAGAGAGTGCTGATGTTGAGTGCTCAGTTATTAGAGTAGACATAAATACACAGGAGATGAATCCAAATTCCTATCAATATGTATAATCGCATACTTGCTGACTCAGTGACAGGCATAATCCGACTTTTGCCAGTAATTCTATATTCAAATATCCTGATAATTAAAATCTAAGATTATTTTCATTTACAATTGCACATGTCATAAACCTGGATTTTTCCAGTTTAAGAAAAAGTATATGAAATAAAAATATATTACTATAATGAAATAAAAGAAAGAGAGTGAATGGAATACACTGAAAAAACTGACATAGTTTGTGTGACTTTCTCTTTTAGTGACAAATATGTTAAGCAGCTGTATAAAAAAGTTCTACTTAAGTCCATTTTCTGTGTTATAATTCTTGTTGCATTTGGTGCATCCTGGCTCTCATTCTTTTTATAGCAGAATCAAAGCAATAAAACCTTAATCCTGATACATTTGTGTGGTTTTCAGGGTGTGTTCATGCTTTAGAAATTCCATAAATCTCATGTCAATGTCCAATGCTAAGCCCCACCCTTGTTATAAACTAAGAAATATTTTCACTTGGATTACATCGTATAGTCTTGATGTGTAGCACATTTTCCCTATGGAAATATCTGTTGAAATCCAACTCAGCTCCACGTTTATTGGATCAGGATTTAATTTTTTTCCTTTTTATATTTTATTTGATATTTTCTTTATTTACATTTCAAATGCTATCCTGAAAGTTCCCTATACCCTCCCCCCGCCCTGCTCCCCTACCCACCCACTCCCATTTCTTGACCCTGGCATTCCCCTGTACTGGGGCATATAAAGTTTGCAAGACCTAGGGGCCTCTTTTCCCAATGATGACCGACTAGGCCATCTTCTGTTACATATGCAGCTAAAGACACGGGCTCTGGGGGTACTGGTTAGTTCATATTGTTGTTCCACCTATACAGTTGCAGACCCCTTCAGCTCCTTGGGTACTTTCTCTAGCTCCTCCATTGGGGGCCCTGTGTTTCATCCCATAGATGACTGTGAGCATCCACTTCTATATTTGCCAGGCACTGGCATAGCCTCACACAAGACAGCTATATCAGGGTCCCTTCAGCAAAATCTTGCTGGATTATATAAGTGAGTCTGTGATCACACAATGATACCATAGTTGTTTCTTTCCTCAATGAAAAGAAGAAAATCTAAGCTGAAGAGGTTAGGGTTGCTGGTTTTTACAATTGCTGTCATCTTTTCATGCACGGAGCTTTTGTCTTATCAAAGGGACACAGATTCAGTGCCTAGGAATACAAGAGGGTAGCACTGTGCCTGTGTGACAGAATGCTGGCATTTGAAAGAGAACACTCAACTGGAGAATCATCATTTTATTATGGAGTCGGTTCTGCCAATTCCTTCAGAACTGTGAGCCAAGTGCTAGGACCGTGAAGTGAGTCTGTTAAATGAGATTCTGGACCCAGAACTGCTGTCTTTTAACATTAATTTTGTCTGTGGAATTATTTCTGGCTTCTAGGACTATTATTAAATGCAAGTTACCAGTGTCAGCAAAAGCCTTCCTCTGACTGTGCTAATTTGATTTGCATTCTTCCCGAACCGGCCCATCTGCCATCTAGGAATCTCTGACAGCCAAGATGGTCTTGCCAGAAAAAAATGACTTCTAGTCTTTCCAAATGATTTCTGGAGAAATAATAGACAGCTTTTCTCATTATTGTGAGCGGCGGATGATGGTTACCAACAAGGCATAGTAACTTTTCAAACTGAATGCTGTATATTTTAAACAGAGGAATCTTATCATTATAAACCACATGGTAGTATTTGTAAAATATTTGTTAATGGGGATATAAAATATCTCAGTGAATATTCTCCGTGTAAAGTGTTCAATGGTAACATTCAATAGTTTAATCCTAATTAGAGAATGTTCTACTCACATCAGATTGTTAGAGCAAGGTATCATTGCAAGCAATAAGTTTTATGATAGGTTCACAGCCACAAGGTGCCTTACAGTGTACAGTGTTAAAATGTAATGAGCTTCTCAATAGAACAGGCTGGAGGCAAATAGTGAGACATTTCAGTGAAATAAAGGCTTTAGTGGTCAAAACTGTGGTGGTGTTGGTTAATCAACTATAATGAATATATCATAAAAGTTTAAAAAAAATAAGGAACTTTGTAGATAGATATGCAGGAACTTTCCTTTGATTTAACTTTAAGATGGAGTTTCTTTTTTAATTAGAAAAATTCAGATAAAACTATTATAAGGAACTGATAATTTTATTATATGAAACTTACCCTAGCCATAAAATTTTGTACACTTACTAAATTCCCTTTAAAATTATTTTATTTTATTTAAAATCATACACTACATCCTCTCTCATAGTATATATCCCAGCCACAGTTCTACCCCCTCCAGTCCTCCCAGCTCCCTTCCACTTCCCTCTCTTGCAGATCCACTGCCCCTTCATCTCCTCTTCTGAAAAGAGCAAGCCTCCAAGACACGACAGGCAAATGGAACAAGACAAGTTACAGTGAGTTAAAGCAAAAGCCCTCCTGGAGACTGGATGAGGCAAGCCAGTAGGAGCAAAGAAGCCGAAGAGCAGTCAAGAGATTCTGAGATACTCCTGTCCCACTGTTAGGAGTCCCATGAAAACACCAAGCTAACAGCCACAACATGCACAGGGCCTGGGACAGATCCATGCAGATCCTGCTGCTGTCTCTGTGAACCCATTTGAGCCCTGCGTAGTTGATAGGGTGGTCCATGTGCTCCTGGTGTCCTCTGTCCCTTATGACTCCTAGAATCTCTCCCCCGACTCCCACGGGATACCCTATCTCTGGGGAGAAGATTTGACAGAGACCTCTAGTTTTGACTCTCTCTGCATGTCTGGCTGTGGGGCTCTGCACCTGGTCCCATCTGCTGCCTCCCTGACGATGACTGAACTAAGAAAACAGTCCGTGAGTGTGGTAGAAAATCATTAGGAATCATTTCATTTATTTTTTTTTCCTCAGTCATTTTTCGTTCTGTCCCAGGTGTCTGTGTTATCCAATCTCAAGTTCCTGGCCATCCAGGCAAACAAAGTTTGAGAACACCCATTATATAACTGATACCTGATTCGGAACTCAGCGTACTATCAGAAGTTTAGTTCTGACATAAATTAGCGACAGATAACTAGGTTTCTGAGAACCTGTGTCAACTTAATTTTTTTTTTTTAAATGATTTTCTCTTACCATTGTCAAACTGTCCATGCGTTCGCAGAATGTGCTCTCGACTAGATCTTTCCCTTTCTTTACTTTACTTCCTTGGTACCTTTTGCTTACCCAGGATTTGCTAAGAGAGCATCATTGTCAGGATATGCGTTTCTTGGGCAAAGCAGCTTTTCAAACTGTAGCTGTAAAATGTGTTTTTTTACGACTGTCCTTTTCACTTGCTTACTGGATTTTATATAGTAAGATACGTTTAGTCGTAACCTCAAACAATACATGCACATTTTAATAGAGGTGGATTTTGAGGTATTTAAGTATTTCTAGATCAATGCTAATTAATGCAACTGTTATGAATGTTCTATTGGCCATCATTTTACAATAAAAAGGAAAAAAAATTTAGAAGTACTGAATAGTATTGCTTCACAGATCAAATAAACATATTTAGGAAATTAGCTTTCATTCCCGAAACGATTTACTTCCTACATTTCTTTTTGGAACTGAAATGGCATTACTTTCATATGCTGAGTGAAAGTAATGGTAACAGTAATTGCTGATCCTTTAGTATTGTTCTAAAACTGAGAAAAAGGGAATATCCCATGACAATTTTCTGAGGTTTGTGTGTAATTTCCAATTAATTAGAAAATTTGTGTCTACTGATTCAGTTAATTAGTCTTTATAACTTTATGTCCTGTATCATTTTGTCATATATAGAATTATTCATACTTAATTACATTTATGAATAATCAAAGCCATCAAAAATGAAAGATAAATCCCTATCAAGGAATGTTAAACTCTAAATCTTCTCATTAAACAACTATGTAGGTATATAGGGCAAGTAATTGTTACCATGGGCACTGACTGGGATTTCCACATATGTGGCATTAGCATATTAGCAACCTTGAGCTAATGAAGAAAATAAAGAGATAGCAGTACTGCCTGATTTTATGAATGAGACCGAAGAAAAATTATTTTAATGCCATTTTATTTTTTTAAATTTTAATTCGTAGTATATTGACCAAATCCATCCACCATTATCACCCCCAATTCAACCAAGTCTCCCTCATGCCAAACTTCTAGAAAAGTCAGGAAGCCATGATTATTTTCACTAAGTGTGACATTAACAAATATGCTCACTAAAAAGACTACAGGGCTTTTAGAACTTAACTTTCCTAAATATGTTAGGAACAACTGCATAAATGATTAAGCAACAGCACTTTAATTACAACTTTAATTCAACTTAGCTCAAAAACGTAAAATATTTGACATTTGATTTTTTAAAAAATAAGCTGTATTGCTAATTTCTAGCTTTAGATGGGTGACAATATTCATGGAATTCTATGAACAGTAAATATGCTTCACATTCATTAATTCCCGTAGAAGTTAAGTAAGTTCCTTCATGAACCACCTGTCTTGTCTTTTGTGCCAGGAAAGGAGATGATACAACCTGAGATACACAACTGTGTAGTTTAAACTGTACACATATTTGCATATGCATTTGGATACTACTGTAGTAAATAATACTTGTTAATTAGAATCTATTACAAATGCAAATATGTGTGACAACAGTTAAAGAGTAAGGCTATAGATTATGGAGAGAGTAAAGAAAGAGATACATGGACAGGGAAGGAGGGAGAAAAAGAAAGAAGAAAAAGATGGAGTTATATTTTAATCTCATAAAATAAAAATAAAATACAAAAAGTGAATTAGATATAAGGTTATCTCCTGGGTGCCCATTTTCATTACACTGTCATGTAAGAATCAAGCTTTAGACTATCATGTGGGCTACAATCGATTTAGGAGAACATGTCATTGCATACATGTATTTGTGTGTGTGTGTGTGTGTGTGTGTGTGTGTGTGTGTGTTTAAAGTTAAACATTTTATTTTCTTCCTATAAAATAATTTCTTGGCCCTGATACCTGTTTTTCTTCTTTTATCCTTCTGTCATTATCACAGGGGTCTTCTCTGCTGTGTAAAAAATGAAAAGTGAATATAACAGAATTCGTGAAAAACACTTTCGTCCCAATACACAAGCTGTATAAAATCCTCTATGGCCCAGATTATTCCACACAGAGATGAAGATTAGCACCATCTTGAAGGAGCTCCTGTTCTCTGGAGGAGGTTTGCCAAAGAAGTAAAAATCATAAGATCCTAATGAAGTATATGGTGTGACTGATCACTCTGTCAGTAGATGCCAAGATGAAGGTTTGTGTATGAAGATTCTCAACAGATAAGTAAAAAACAGTTAGGAGGTATGTCTGGAAGGGTATGTGATAGGTTGGCTAGTCATGGCCTTCCGTATCAAATGAAGGAAAACCTTAGGAAACAGCAGTGGGTATCCTGCCAATATGTGTACACTGTAGAAACATCAGTGCCCTGAGTTCTCAATTCAGGATCTGCTATTAACTCATGTGCATCCTTATCACAGCTGAACATGGTTAGGTTTTTTTCTGATTGCTTCATTTGAATCTCATTCTAATATATTGTTAACAATTATAGATTATAATTTGAAACGTGTGTGTGTGTGTGTGTGTGTGTGTACATGTATGCATGTGTGTGTTTCTATGTATGTGTGTTAAGTATGTAATTGCATGTAGTGGTCATAAGAAGGCACCTAGCCCTCTAGAGTTTAAGACAGGCTACTGACATCTGCCAGAGAAACTGAACTGAACTTCCATCCTTTTCAAGAGTCATATATGGCCTTAACCACCGAGTCCCCTCTTCAGCAGATAACAAAGCTCATAACAGATCCTCTACAAATTGCAATGCATAACTTCCTTGTTATTCACAGGACCCTCTTGCAAATATTGCTCATTTGAAATCAAGCACAAGATCTCATACCCCAACTCAAATCAGTGCACCCGTTTTTTTTCTAGGAACTCACTGTCACTCACTTGTTCATTACAAATATGTGTGTCTGTGTATCTACTGATGACTTCAATGATTAACCTAGTAACTGATACATTAAAAAATTCTATGCCTTACTCCTAATTCCACTCTATTAATATGTTAACGCTTATTAATATTAGCAGTGGCATTAACTAGATTTTGGTGCTCACTATCATTCCTTGCTTGCCTAGACAAACTAAGTACTTCTCAAAGAACAGTGAAGATTTGAGGTCTTTATCATCTTTCTATGATTCAGTAGCTTAAATTTGTAGGTCATCAGTGAGTTGGTAAACATAATGACTGGAAGTCTCCTAAGAAAGAAGTATAGTTTCCTACATTTCAAATCTGATCAGGCTGTGGTTTGGTTTGGCTGGTAGAAGGGGGTAGGAATAGCTATGTGGTACATCTTCCTGAGGGTTCAATCACCCTTGCCATCCCCATTCCAGCAACATTCTTATCTCTGTCTGTGATAACATGTGCCACGTAGCTGGGTGATGATTGAAGAAGGCAGAGCCAGGCGATCTCCCACAGTCCTGCTAAGAAACACAGGCTCAAGATTAAGCTTGAGTGCAGGTGCATGCAGCTGGTGAAAAGTCATTTTCAGCAGATGTGCAAATCTGTGTAAGAATGTTCCCACTCTCCCTCAGGTTGTGTGTATAACCTGGGTGCATCCCCAAGGGACTTAGTGTGAAATAATACAGGGACAGTTCTAGACGTTTCAAATGTCCTTACATGTACTATTATCCTACCTCTCCATAAGGCACATACTGTAGTGTTTTGTGTTAAATCTTAGCCTAGGTCTAAGCTGATGACAGTTTTCCACATTGCCAGTCACATGTTATGTTTAGAAGCTGAAATTTAACACCTGGCTAACTACTACTAAAGACAAGTTCATTTTAAATTAAAATATAATATTTCTCCAGAATCCTCTTTCTTGAGAAAAAATAAAGTTGATTTCTTTAGGTCTTACATTTCATACCTGAACAGATATGGTAATTCTCAGTAAACAGAAGTTATTTATCCAATGAGCTTGGTTGTTAATGAGCTTTTATTCCCAGAATACTGCAGTTTTAACAGATAATCTAGTTGTCTGAGAAGGTGATGTAAGTAATTATGATTTTAAAAGCACCGTTGTTCCCTGCAGAGGATCCATATAAAATAAACATGATATGAAATCACTACGAAAAGGTAGTAATTTCCCCAGAATCACGGCCATGGGTAATGCAATCAACAGCTTCCCAACTAGGGAATCTTTGGAGTGGCTTCCACTATTTGAAACAGATTTTTATCTTCTGAATATATGAGAAAAGAAAAATATTTCTAAACATAAAATTTATAATTTTGTTTTTCTCAAGCCCAGAATATAAAGTAATTATAAGAAAACTGGGTATATCACAACACCACCTGCTTAAGTAATAATGTTGAGCTGGTAGTATATAGGTTTACCAAAAACATTCTTCTTAACTTAGTAAATAAATTAGTTAACATCCAGTCAAATGCTTATTATCATTAATCAAATGTTTTTCAGTCACTCCTGCATTAAATTTTACCGTGAATTATTGTTCAAATATAAAGTTATATAACCAAGGGAAAACAAAGCTGTTAAAAGCATTGTGTGTGGGGCTATAGCAATGGCTCATCCGTATGAGTATTTGCTGCATTTGCATAGGACCTCAGTTTGATTTTACACAAGCAATAGTCAATGCAGACAAACACACACACACACACACACACACGTATGCAAAGGCACAAACACACAACACATTTGTGATTATAAACAAGATACTTTATAAATTTAGGATATTAGCCCTTTGTCAGATGTAGTGTTGGTGAAGGGCCTTTCCCAATCTGTAGGCTGCTGTTCTGTCCTATCCTGACAGTGTCTTTTGCTTTACAGAAGCTCTGCAGTTTCATGAGGTCCCATTTATCAATTGTTGATCTTAGAGCTAAAGCCATTATTGTTCTCTTCGGGAATTTGTCTCCTGTAACAATGCGTTCAAAGCTATTTCCTACTTTCTCTTCTATGAGATTTAGTGTATCAGGTTTTACGTTGAGGCCCTTGATCCACTTGGCCTTGAGTTTTTTTTGTACGGTGATAAATATGGATCTATTTCCATTCTTTTACATGCACACGTTGAATTAGACCAGTATCACTTATTGAAGATACTTTCTCTTTTCCATTGTATGGTTTTGATTTCTTTGTTAAAAACCACACCTCCATAGGTGTGTGGGTTTATTTCTGGGTCTTCAATTTGATTCCATTGATCAACTTGCCCGTTTCTATACCAATACCATGCAGTTTTTATGGCTATTTCTATGTAGTACAGCTTGAGGTCAGGGATGGTGATTCCTCCCAAAGTTCTTGTATTGTTTAGGAGTGTTTAAGCTATACTGGGTTTTTTTCTTTTTCCACATGGATTTAAGAATTTATCTTTTAAGGTCTTTACATGGTCCTAGACTTCCCTGAACATATGTAGCAGATGTGCAGCTTGGTCTTCAACTGGAACGGGGGCTATCCTGAAAGTTGTTGCCTGTATGTGGATTATATTTTAGCTGGGTTGCCTTGTTTGACCTTAGTGGGAGAGGATACACCTAGCCTCCAAGATACTTGATGTGCCAAGGTGGGAGGATATAAAGGGGCCCCCATATGCTCATAGAAGAATGGGGTGGGTTGTAGGAAGGATTGTGGGTGGGGGTGGCCAGGATGAGGGCGAGTGGGATGTAAAGTGAACAAATTTAAAAAAATAATAATGATAAACAAAAAGAAAATCTTTTAAGAAGTTTCATGTGTAAGAATTTCACCATACTTTTTTATTATATATTTTTTTTGTACCAAGATCAGTTAAAATTTTCCAGTATTTTCACCATATTGTGAATAACTGACAGTATACTCTGGAGCAATGTGAAATGTCACCAGAGTAAGAAAAGTTCTTTTCTTGCTATAAAGAGGACACAGGCTTTTGTTTCTTTCCATATTTCATAAAAAATTCTTGCCTCCCCTTTTATTTTTCTTTTAACCAAACTTAGGAAAAAAATTACTTCATTAACATCATTGTCTAATATTATTTCAGCAAATTTTTTTTACTGATTTTTTTAATTTTCTTTATTTACATTTCAAATGCTATCCCGAAAGTTCCCT
>NC_034590.1:27555298-27563260 GCF_900095145.1 Mus pahari | reverse complement strand
GAATTTCATAAATTCATTGTTTTTAATAGCTGAGTAGTACTCCATTGTGTAAATGTACCACAATTTCTGTATCCATTCCTCTATTGAGGGACATCTGGATTCTTTCCAGCTTCTGGCTATTATAAATAAGGCTGCTATGAACATAGTGGAGCATGTGTCCTTATTACCAGTTGGAAGATCTTCTGGGTATATGCCAACATATTTCAACATATTTCAACAGTACCTATCCAAATTTCAACATTTGTCTTTTATGTGCTTTAATATTGCCTTTCACTGTTAATACATGAGGCTCTATTATAAATATAAATTTATTTGTGTCTCTGAGTTTACTAAACATTGTGACATTTTAGCAATTTGTTCTTTGACACTTGTGTCCTTTGAAGTGGGTATATATTCTGATCCTAATTTTATTACTAGGTTTCTTAGAACTAGAATTTGTACACGTCTTAGAATATACCTTTAAGGACTTATTTTGTTTGTAATTTTGAATTTTATGCCTGACTCCTGGGCTCCATCATCTGCACTGTTTCCAGCTCCTAAAACACCTCATTAAGCTCTGAAATTTAATGGCTTTCCTTGCCCAAAGTTTCAAAGTCCTTCCACAGTCCTATCTAAAACATGATCAGGTTTGAAATGTTAACAGTCTGAAATACCAGTTCTGAAATACCAGAACCAAAGCAAACTTGGGGAGGAAAACGTTTATTCTCTTTTACAGTTTGTAGTCCATTATATAGAGAAGTCAGGGCAGGACCTCAAGATAGGAACCTGGAGGTAGGAACTAAAGCAGAGACATTGGAGGAGTGCTTTTGCTTTCTTAGAAAACTCACGACTGATATCATACCTCCCAAATAAATCAGTAATCAATAAAATGCCCAACAAGCCACCCTGGTGAGAGAATTTTCCTCAGATGAGTTCCCCTTCCCAAATAACTCAAGCCATCACACATACATATCCCAAATATACACCAAAAAAATTCAATGTATCTCAGAGATACTATATATTGAATACTGTCAAACATTTCATCAGGAACAGTAGTACTTGCAATTCCCACACTTAGGAGCCTGAGATTGAGGATTACCCTAAGTTCAAAGCCAGCCTGGACTGCATAGCAGGATCTGATGTGAAAAGAAGAAAAGAAAACATTTTTAAAAATCTTGTCAAATTTACACATAAATTTATAGTGTGCTCTTCACACAGACATTTCTTGCCAAAGTTGTGCTTGAGTACACACAATCCTTAAAAGTATATAGCATGCAGACTGGAGTTGTCCATGAATAAGACACAATTTTACAATAGTTTTCCAATTATTCTCTTCAGGGGTTTCACATCCCTTGTGCTCAGAACAAGATTATATTTACTCATTACCCAAGTCTTAGAGGGTAGTTTAGTGTAAAAATATTAATTTCTGTTTTTATCACTTGGATGCCATTTTGTTCTAGATTGTTTTGAGTTTAGCTCCTTTGCAGCATGTAACCGTGAATTCTGCTAACCTTAACACTGAGTAGATGTTCTCAGCCTGATGTTTGTTCAACTTGTTCCTAAGTTTGAATGGATTGATTTGAGGATTTCTACATGGATTGTTTAGCATCTAAACATTAAACAAAGGGCTGCAGAAGGGAAGCTGAAAGCATTTTGGCTCTCAAAGGCAGAACCCAAGCCCTCAGAACACTCCCATGCTTCACCTTCTGTCTCTATCAGACATTTACACATTCAGTGTGTCTGGATTTGAACATGACACAAATCACAGGTCTGTCGCACCATTATTACTCCTATTCTAGACGGTTCCAAACCGAGTGCTAGGATTATAGCAACTTCATCAAGTGATTCAGCATAACGTGAGGGGATGAGTCGGTGGGCTGTCCAAAAGAATGTTAAACTACTAAAATCATTTCCAAATTCAATTATCTCCTTGTCAACTCTCTTTTTGAGAATGAGAAGTCCTCTTTATTATGGAATCCCTCATGTCTATCCACAGCTTTCTGCTGATGATCACTGGAGATATTTCCCATTTGTTTTTCATCTATGAGCTTAATTAGGCCCATGAGTCCTCAACCTTATGCAAAGAACTATAGGCAACTGAGAAAAGCTGAGAGATGGAGAGGTGGCCTTCAGTAGAGAAGAGCATAACTTTTGTTTGCCCAGTGCCAAATGATTTAGGAATCTATCTATCTATCTATCTATCTATCTATCTATCTATCTATCTATCTATCTATCTGTCTATCATCTATTTATCATCTATCTAATGAAATAACAGTCAGTTTTAAAAATGGCTATGAATTTGAAAGAGAACAGACAGGAGAAAATGGGAAGATTTGGAGTGAAGAAAGAATTGTTATAATCAAACTATAATCTCAAAATTTAAAAATAAAAGTATCAGACCTTATTTATGAGAGGTGAGATGGCACCTTTTTATCTGACTTACAAAAATACATTTTCTTCAAAGAACAAAAACTTTTCATGAATTTTCATCTGGTTATTGAATTATAAAGCTGATATCGAGCAATGGGAAGAAACTCACTAATATTGTATGCCTTAAATATATATAATTCTTTATTATTGTAACTTCTGTTTAGATGGACTTGGACAGTTAAACTAGACCATGCAAATTTTAATAACCTGGGTTTAGCAAATGGCTCTGTTCTTTACTAGGCCATCAAATATCTTGTTTACAGTCAAAGATTTCTGTTCCTTGATTTCAGAATCATCTTGTGAAATTGCTTTTTCATAGAAAACATTCTCTATCCTCTAAGCTCTGACATTTTTGTTTTCATTTTTCATAGTACTATAACTCACAAAGAAGCTATGGCATTAGGAAATTGACAAAATTTTGATACAATATTTATGCAGTTATTCATATTTATAGTAGAAAAATAAAATCTTTATCATTCATTTAAGAATGATACATATAATTTCATGATGACATTCATATCTCTTTAAAGCTTAGAACTATGCATACACTGGAATTGATAACTATTTTCTTAAATCACAGGGAACAGTAATTTTTATAAAAATCATGTACCTTGAAATCCAGACAGATGGCTGAAGGATAATGAATGTTCTGGGGAGTTGGGTGGACTGATTCCCTGATTCGAGCCTGTGAAATTCTGCAAGGGTTTCAGTTACCTGTGTTTGTTTTCATGACTGTTGGACAAAAAGCAAACATATGACATGAAAATACATACCTGTAAATTATTAACATACTTTCTGGGGAGATATGGTTGAATGGATATCTCAAATTTACCCTCAATAGAGTCAGTAAAACCTAAAGGCCAATGTTGAGTCAGGGACCCTTTCAGATAACACTCTGAGCTTTTTGTTTGGCTCTGTGGCTAGGGTCAGTGGTATTAATCCCCCAGCCCCTGCATCTGTTTGCTTCACCTAATTGAGAGAAACAACAAATGAAAAGAACCCGAGAAAGTAATCAATTCAGTTTATTTATTCACAGCTCCTTTCTCCTAGAGTATCCCTTAGTAGTTGTATCAGTTGTTACATCATCTGCTTGTCTCCATCTCCTTAGAAGAAACTGTCTGTCCTCTTTGCTCAGTTGAATAGGAGAAGTGCATGCAGATGCCATCCTGACACACATCTCCACTGTGCTTTATGTTAACCTTTGAAGCCTCCAAGTCAACCATGATCCTTAAGAATAATCATCACTAGTGCTCTTGTAGGTAACCCCAGGAAACTCACTTGTTAAGTTAGATGTGAGGGAATGGTTCCCTTGTTGTGTTGTCCATTTCTGAGGAACTCACACAGCAGATGATTATTAAAAACAAGTATTATGTGAGTGGTGATGCATGCCTTGATTTCCAGAACTCAGGAGGGTAGATGCATATGCTTGTAACTTCAAGGCTGTGTGGGCTACACAGTGAGTTTTTACCTTAAGAAAAAGAAAAGAAAGCAAACACTTAGAAGACTTTTACTTGGTTTTCTGATAACCAGCAGGAAGAAGACACAATTACAAGGGCAATCTGGTAAGTATCTCCCCAAATGAACCAGATAGCCATATTATAGAAACAGAAAAGGGACATTTGGCTAATCACAACCTTTCATAAAAAATAACTCACCAGTTATCTCCTAGCCCCATTTGCATCATTCAGAACAGTCCACTCCGTTGGAAGAGTAAGTGTTCCTCCTCTGGACAAGTTGGAGGTGCTACATGGTGATTTACAGCTCACAGAGGCCTGTGATGGACTACAGACTGAAATACCAAATTCTGGGACAGTATGTTCAAGAACAAGACTTGTCCTGAAGCTTCAACTCTCAAGGAGCTTCCTCAAAACATCTGTGAAATATTTAAAGCATCCATTGTGGAAAAAGTGTAATCTAGATGACTTAGCAAATGGACTCTTCTCAAAGTAACTAGGGTACCAGGGAGATTCTAATAGATATTGAATCTCCTTATCCTCCAACAGTTCTGTTTATTTACAAGAAGATAAATATCAGTAGGAGCTTTCAGAGCAGAACTTACTATTCATACAAGTTGGTTTCAGCGGCATATAACGAAACCATTAACAGTGCTCAGTTCCTGATGTTGGGGTAGTTTATATCCCTCACCAGCATCATAACCATCAAAACTATATGTAAGTAAAGAAAGGATAAGTATCAAATAATATCAACTCATCAAAGAGATAATTCTCCAAGAATGTTTATTGTAGCAATTTTTTAATGGTGCCTGATATATGGAAGCGAACTAGATGTTTTCATTGACCTCTTCGATATAGCATGTATCTTATAAAATACAAAATTAGATTTTATATAATTATAACATAATATATGAATTTATATATTATGTTGTAATGTATAAATTACAGTTCACAGAGGTATATTGTATATTATATATTATATACATTATATAATACACAATATATTTAATATATTCATATTTATATAAATTATAACTTATAGTATTTACAATGTAACATATTTTATATCATATGTTTGCTATTATATTATATAATAACATTTTAATATTAAAATGTTATTGTATTTAAAGTAAATGATATTCTGACATTTCAGAAAATAAAAATATCAAAGGAGAGCATCATATTAAATTTAAGACAGACACAGAGGAATAACACATTTTCTTTCTTGTTTGTTTATGTTAAAATGCTTATTAATTGGGACATTACTAACAATGCTAAGGAGGCAGAGGCAGATTGAGGCCAGTCTAGTTTACACAGTTAGTTCCAGCCCAGCCAGAGATACATGGTGAGACTGTGTGTCAAAATTTTTTTTTTAAAGTTTATCAGAATACATAACAGTGATTTCTAGAGGGATAGAGCATGGAGGTGGGGGGATAAACAATGATTACACTGTAGGTTTTAAAACCCTGTCACTATGGATAGTTCTAGCATTTACTGGTTGAGTTGGACAACTATTATTACATTTTCCGAGAAGGGAGAAATGAAATGCTTACAAATTTGGACTACTGACAAGGAGACAGAAATATCATTTACCTGATTTGATCAGGATTCAGTACAAACATGCCTTGAGACAGCATAGCATATTGTATCTCCCAGATAGGCACAATTAAGCAGGTTAAACAAACATTAAGACTGGTGTTTAAGGAGATGGAACTGTTAGCTAATTGAGAATGCTCAGTGCATATGTGGTTGAATTAGTAGGGCACATTCCAACAAATCTGTGCAATTAAAACTGAAAGTAAATTATCAAGCTCTAACAAATAAATACTATAGTATAGCATAGTAATGGGAAGATCTTCTCCATTTACCTCCTAAAATCAGTGTGCATCTCTGTCCTGAATAAGTTTAAAAATAATCATCATTAACTTGAGATGTATTGTTCAACATTTCCTTTCAGCTCTTCTTTGCTTAGCTTCAAGGAGTCTGAGATAGATACCATATGGATATTGCATCACTATATATAATGATTGAATATTGCTTTAACTGTTTATTTTATGGTGCCTTGGCAATAATATGAACTTGGTATTGATGTATTTGGCTGAACTAGATTTTGATATAAGAGTAATAAAATATGTCATTAATGGTAAATGGTTTCTATAAAAGGAAGAACACTAGGATGGCTAATGTAAAAGAGTTTGCGATCTGGTTAGTTTGCACTGGTCTACTGATACATTTGAATATTTGGACAGGTATTTGGCGCTGTCTCTGTCTCTGTCTGTCTTCTGACTGTCTGTCTCTCCCATACATATGTGTGTGCAAACCTATAGATATATAGATATAGTGTTCCAATCCAACATGTAACAACGATTTCACTTACTAATTGTTACTGCATGCATATATGTATATAAATATACATATTTAAATTGAAAGTAACATTGAGTCTATTAAAATGCTACCTGTATGTTTGTTTCCAGAGCTCACCATTGGGTTGGTGAAAACCAACTTGTTTGCTCTTTCCTCACCTCTCCTGTTCCCAGCGTTCCACAGTTGTCCATGGTTCTTTTTATAGGATCGAGGCTTCATGGGATATTTCTAAGCAGTTTTGTATGTTCACTGGTATCATGTTTTCTTTTTAACACTCTCTAAATGTGTTCTTGTATTGTGGATAAGTAAAAAGGTGAAGAGAAGTAGAATCCAGGCTTTTGCTTTAGTTCTGTTTTGTGCATCTGTTAATCATAATATCTGTCTGTCACTTATGACTACACCATTAGCATCATGGATGTTCTGGTCCTGCCCTTGTTTATCACATGTGTGGCCATCAATCTTTAATGTTTCTTAATATTTATTAGAAAATAGACTCGGTTTCTGGGCCACTCCTGCCATCTCTCTTCTGAACCCCAACAGAGGCAGCTGAGCACTCCAGAGAACTCTCCATACCACAGATCCTCGGGATCACGGTCCTCGGTTTCATGGTCCTAGGGATCACGGGTGAGTGAAACACAATCAATTCCAGAGATTCCAGCAGGGGCTTGTGCCAGCAGGAACAGGGACAAAGGAACACTGCCCGCCCAGAGGCAGGGTTCGGGTCCAGTCAGGGCCACTCCCACCATCTCTCTTCTGAACCCCAGCTGAGACAGCTGAAAGCTCAGGAGGACTCTCCACACCACAGATCCTCAGGATCACAGTCCTCGGGATCACGGGTGAGTGGAACACAATCAACTCCAGAGAATCCAGCGGGGGCTTGTGCCAGCAGGAACAGGGACAAAGGAACACTGCCCTCCCAGAGGCAGGGTTTGGGTATGGTCACGGCCACCCCTGCCATCTCTCTTCTGAACCCCAGCTGAGACATCTGAACACTCCAGAGGATTCTCCACACCACAGGTCCTTGAGATCACTGGTCCTCTGGATCACTCAGGGAGAGTCAGCCTACAAAGAGGGCTCTGACCCCAGGATTCAGAAGGAGGATCAGAGCTCCAGACTTCTGGACACCTGCCTTGCAAGAGGAGAGCTTGCTTGCAGAGAGTGCTCTGACCAAGGAGACACAGGGGAGAGTTGGATTCCCAAGAGTGCTGACAGGGGCTAACAGAATCACAGGAGGATCAAACTCCAGCCAGAGACACCTTGAACATTACCACTAGAGATTTCCAGATGTCGAAAGGCAAACATAAGAATCTTAGTAACAGAAACCAAGAAAACAGGACACCATCAGAACCTAGTACACCCACCACAGCAAGTCCTGGATACCCCAACATACCCGAAAAGCAAGATGTGGATCTAAAATCATATCTCATGATGGTGGTAGAAGATTTGAAGAAGGACATTAATAACTCGAAGAAATGCAGGAGAACAATGCTAAACAAGTAGAAGCCCTTAAAGAGGAAGCACAAAAACCCCTCAAGGAAATACAGGAAACCACTGCTAAACAGGAAGAAGTCCTTAAAGAACTAGAGGCAAACACTACTAAACAGGTAGAAGAAACACAAAAATCCCTTAAAGAATTACAGGAAAACACTGCTAAACAGCTAGAAGAAACACAAAAATCCCTTAAAGAATTACAGGAAAACACTGCTAAACAGCTAGAAGAAACACAAAAATCCCT
>NC_034590.1:27551739-27553073 GCF_900095145.1 Mus pahari | reverse complement strand
TCTCCTCAAAGTATTCCACAAAATAGAAACAGAAGGTATTCTTCCCAATTTGTTCTATGAAGCCACAATTACTCTGATACCTAAACCACACAAAGATCCAACAAAGAAAGAGAACTTCAGACATATTTCCCTTATGAATATCAATGCAAAAATACTCAGTAAAATCCTCACTAACCGAATCCAAGAACATATCAAAATGATCATCCATCATGACCAAGTAGGCTTCATCCCAGGGATGCAGGGATGGTTTATTATAAGGAAATCCATCAAAGTAATCTTCTATATAAACAAACTCAAGGACAAAAACCACATGATCATCTTGTTAGATGCTGAGAAAGCATTTGACAAAATCCAACACCCTTCATGATAAAAGTCTTGGAAAAATCAGGAATTCAAGGCCCATACATAAATATAATAAATGCAATCTACAGCAAACCAGTAGCCAACATCAAAGTAAATGAAGAGAAGCTGGAGGCAATCTCACTAAAATTAGGGACTAGACAAGGCTGCCCACTTTCTCCCAAACTATTCAATATTGTACTTGAAGTTCTAGCCAGAGCTATTCGACAAGTAAAGCAGATCAAGGTGATACAAATTGGAAAGGAAGAAGTCAAAATATCACCATTTGCAGATGATATGGTTGTATATATAAGAACCCTAAAATGTCCACCTGAGAACTCCTAAACCTGATAAACAGCTTCAGTGCAGTAGCTGGATATAAAATTAACTCAAACAAATCAATGGCCTTTCTCTTCACAAAGAATATACAGGATGAAAAAAAAAATTAGAGAAACAACACCCTTCATAATAGTCACAAAAAATATAAAATACCTTGGTGTGACTCTAACTAAGGAGGTGAAAGATCTGTATGACAAAAACTTCTAGTCTCTGAAGAAAGAATTTGAAGAAGATGTCAAAAAATGGAAAAGATCTCCCATGCTTATGGATCGGCAGGATTAATATAGTAAATATGGGTATCCTGCCGAAAACAATCTACAGATTCAATCCAATCCCCATCAAAATTCCAACTCAATTCTTCACTGAATTAGAAAGGGCAATTTGCAAATTCATCTGGAATAATAAAAATCCTAGGATAGCAAACACTATTCTCAACAATATAAGAACCTCTGGTGGAATCTCCATGCCTGACCTCAAGCTGTACTCAGAGCAATTGTGATAAAAACTTCATGCTACTGGTACAGTGACAGACAGGTTGATCAATGGAACAGAATTGAAGACCCAGAAATTAACCCACACACCTATGGTTACCGATCTTTGACAATGGAGCTAAAACCATCCAGTGGGAAAAAAAGGCAGTGTTTTCAACAAATGGT
>NC_034590.1:27545752-27550584 GCF_900095145.1 Mus pahari | reverse complement strand
GGTGGGCAGGGGAGCAGGGTGGGGGGAGGGTATGGGGGACATTCAGGATAGCCTTTGAAATGTAAATGAAGAAATTATCTAATAAAATAAGTTAAAATATAATAAAAGAAAAGAAGACTCAACAAAATAGGGCTTCCCTCTTAGTGTGTTTCATTGACCTCTTGGATACAACATTATCTTTTTGTTTGGTCTATTTTTCCTTTTTTTATATATCACCTCATTTCCTTTTTTGAGACTAAAAAGATGTTAATTTCTATAAATATATTAGGTAAATTTTCTCTTTAAAAATTATATTAATCTCATTAATATCTTATATAGTGGCATTGTTTTCAAATTTATTTATTTAGTTATTTTAATATCCATCTACATGTGCATAGAGATTTTAAAATGTTCATTATTTAATATTTTGTATATTTTGAAGCTATATATATGCAGATAATTATAAGATATATATTACATATGTCTATGTAATATAACAGATCCTTATCGCCCAATGCTCACTCTGATCCCAACCTTAAGGTCTAACAGTTACTTTCATCAGTCTTCATGTTTGACACTGAAGTCCTCAACTTCTCATTAAACTTAATTCAGTCTCTTCATTTCTGTAGGCATTCCTAACTCTATACTTGAAGACTGTTTTTAATTTTCTTGTCCTTTCTTAACTTGCCTTTCTACAAGTTTTCATTCACATCATCATGACATAATCAAGTTGATTGTTGAGCTCCAGTTGACCTCTAATGCTCTTTTCATCTTAATCTAATCTAAAACTCTTTTCATCTTATTTATTTAAAGATGTTTTATTTAAATTTTTATATTGTTATCAGGTGAGATTTAATAAGAAAATTTGACAAACAGAATCCCATGCTTTCAACATGTCTTTTAATAATATTCCTACTTGTTTACATATTAAAGTTTAGAAACCAGAAATGCCAAAACCACATGAATTTTCACACATATATCTGGCTCTGGAATATCACATATAGTAGGTGATATATAACTGTTAACTGAATGGTTGAGTATTACACAACCTTAATAATACCTTACAGTCATTGAAATACACACATACACAGACACACAGACACACAGACAGACAGACAGACAGACAGACACACACACACACACACACAAATACACATGCTCAAACACATGCCCATTTCTTGTTCAGCCATCCTTCCTAAAGTAGGCCAAGATACCATAACTTGATTCTGCAGACTGCACTACATCTTTGTAACTTCAAAGGATTTCTTAATAGAAAGGAAAACATTACAGATAGGCACTGACTCTAAAATGTGTTATAATCTATCTGGAGGATTAGTGGATTCTAAGTCTTCTTGATTTTGATGTGGCACCTGCTGTCTGGTGATGTATTGAAACCAAAAGTCAAGAGTATCAATTCAAACAAGCTTTATAAACTGTATCATAGTGTCATTTTGTAAAAGACTTAAAATTGCAGAATTTATAAGCACTTGAGCTGTGAAAGTTATTAAAATGTGTGTTTAAAGAGAAATAAAGAAACTGATGCGGAAGCCTCTAAGCCCAAAGGCTGCCAACCTGGAAAAAGCAGATTTTGATGTGCGCCTGGGGAGGCATTCATTGTTCTGCATGTTCCAACCTGAACCTAATTATCCCGTAAATAACTAAGCATGAACACACAAGCAATGAGCATCTTATCCCAAAATAATAGTAGATGAAACTAATTAAACTGGGACAGAAAAATATAACCATGAGCTCATTTGGCAAAAATACAAACTTCCAATTTTGTTTCAATTAGTGAGGCCTTCATTCTGTCCAATATTTACTATATGCCCCAGTGCTGCTGACTTGGATCTGTGTGGGCTTTCCACTGAATGATTTGAAGATTTTAAAAGTTGTGATATGAACAAGACTGTGTATTCTCTCACACCTTCATCTAACCCTGGGGGGGGTGGGGTGGAAGGTGTCTTCTGAGTATGGTCACTGAGTATGGCCTTGTCCATGTTGAAGCTGACATTTTCTTTTAATGTTTTTGTCATTTCTAGAAACAGCATGAGGTGTTGGCTTCCTTACCTTTATGTAAATTAAGATATTAAATAAATGAAGATTCCATTACAACTGGTCAAAGTGTTACTTGAAATGTTACAGAATTGCATTTGGTATCTATATTATGTAGAAAATACTCTTGAAAACAAGGTGAACTCTGTGGTTGGTGGCTTACTTGCTGCAAGCTTTGGGGGGAGGGGGTGTTATCTATTTGGTTGATATTGTTGTTCTTCCTATGAGACTGCAAACCCTTTAATCTCCTATAGTCCTTGCCCTAACTTCGCCATTGGGGTCCCCGCACTCAGTCCAATGTTTGGCTGTGTATATCTGCATCTGTATTTGTCAGGCTCTGTCAGAACCTTTCAGGGGACAGCTATACCAGGCTCCTGTCAGTTAGCACCTCTTGGCATCAGCAATAGTGTCTGGGTTTGGTGTGAGTAGATGGGATGGATTCCTAGGTGCAGCAGCCTCTTGGTGACCTTTCTGGTACCCATGGCTCCAGCACATGTAGCAGAGGATTGCCTTATTTGGCATCACTGGGAGGGGAGCCCCTTGGTCCTGTGGAGGCTTGATGACCCAGGATAGGGGAAGCTAAGGCAGTGAAGCAAGACTGGGTGGGTGGGTGGGGGAGTACCCTCATAGAGGCAAGGGGAGTGAGGACAGGATAGGGGCTTGTGGAGGGGAAACTGGGAAGGGGGATAACATTTGAAATATAAGTAAATAAAATAACCTATCAAGAAATGGAAAAAAAAGGAAAAAAGTGAAATAGAAGAAGGAACTCAAAAATGCCTGTGCTTTTTAACAAACTGAGAAAAAAAAAGTTAAAAATTGAATGAACAAGGAGAGACAAATTATTTATACAAGCAACAGATGTGTGTGTGTGTGTGTGTGTGTGTGTGTGTGTGTGTGTGTGTGTGAATGAGAGGGGGAAGGTGAATTGGAGGGGAGGAAAGGGAGAGAGGAAGAGGGAGAGGAAGAGGAAGGAGATAGTTTATTCTCTTGATTGGTAACAGAGGTGGCAACCTGCCCTGTCTCTGTCAGGAAATTATAAATTGAAAGTTTAAACTATATTCTTTATAACTTGGGGAGGATTTTTACCCAATTGAGGCCTCAGTTTGTTGTTGTCAAAATGCAGTATATATTTTGTGCTATGAAATTCTTATTGAGAATATATTACTGAATGAAAATATGAAAGGAAACCTACTGCATAATTTGTATAATGTTTCAGAACCATAGATTCCATACCTGGTGTCAAACAGTATTCATGTTTTTTAGTTTTGTTTTGTTTTTGCTTTGTTTGTTTTTTTTTTGTGGATGCTTTATTTTGATCTTGTTCAAGCTATTATGATTTAATTCTACCAGACAACAATTTATTGTGAAGTGAGATGACTGCATGGTTGGAGATGAAACTTGGGAATTGAATCAGGGGAAACAGAGGGAAAGTAGAAAATCTACAGTCAGCCTTCCTGCTTATCTGGCAGGAGCTGCCTGTGGGTACCCAGGTAGTGCTTGCTGGGGTTGGGAGCTGAGACTGAGCAGTGAGTGTGTGTGGTGTGATGATACAAGTTACATGATACATGTTCAGAACAGCACAGATCTGGGCAACGCTTTTCTAGAGCTGTTCAACAAGTGGGTATTGAAACTGTGAAAAGTATTTTTGTTGTTTTGCTATAAATCTTTTGGTCCTAGGGAACTCAAGAATATAACTGAATTGTATTATAGATGAGTTGGTAAAGGTGTTTATGCATACAGGAAAGATGTCCCTAACAGACTACAACTGGAACTCAGATTTTTATAGCCCTTTTTGCTATAAGATTTATTCATTTATAATGTGTGTTTTGCTGGCACTTATGTGTATACACTACCATAAATGCTTGGTACCTAAAAAGGTCAGAATGCAGTATCAGATCTTCTAGAATGGGAGTTATGGGTGGTTACGAACCACCATGTGAGTGCGGGGAACTGAACTCAGGTCCTTGCAAGAGCAACAAGTGCCCTCAACCTCTGAGTCATCTCTCCAATCCTATAAATCTTAATACTCTGGCTGAAATACTGATTCTGATCTCTTGTGGGTCTTCAGATTGAAACAGTCCCTATGACTCTCCTCACCACATCTGCCTGTAGACCTTGGGATTGTAAGTATCCCTGATTTCATATACCACTTCCTTACAATGAGCCTTTTCACATAGTTTTACTTAGGTGTGTATGTGTGACCACTACTGAGAAACCTTTAAGATATCAATAGGCATATCCCTAAACCTCATATAAAAATGGATTGGTATCCTCACATACTCCCATGAAGGTGTGGGCAACTTGTAAGGACAGTAATGAATGCATCCCAGAAAAAAAGAGTAGAGTTACTTAAAATTTTATGAAATAACTTTACTCTACCTTTTGTAACTCAATTCCATGGTTTTTGACAGTGATATTGGTAGATGACAATGTCATTTTGCAGTGTCAAAAGTTTGCGCATAACACTTGATCATATATAATTTATAATACACTGCAAATTCTGTGAAAGTAATTGTTACACTATAGTATTTACAGACTATTTAGAATAGAAATCCTGTGTTCACTTCGGAAGCACATATACTAAAATTGGAACAATACAGAGAAGATTAGCATGGCCCCTGTGCAAGGATGACACACAAATTCGGGAAGCATTCCTTATTTTTTTGCAAAATGCAAAAGGATCTTAACTCAAAACATCCAGGAAATCCAGGACACAATGAGAACACCAAACCTATGGATAATAGGAATAGATGAGAATGAAGATTTTCAACTTAAAGGGCCAGCAAATATCTTCAACAAAA
>NC_034590.1:27532840-27545741 GCF_900095145.1 Mus pahari | reverse complement strand
ATTTATAATAGCCAGAAGCTGGAAAGAACCCAGATGTCCCTCAATAGAGGAATGGATACAGAAAATGTGGTACATTTATGCAATGGAATACTACTCAGCTATTAAAAACAATGAATTTATGAAATTTTTTGCCAAATGGATATATCTGGATATCATCCTTAGTGAGGTAACCCAATCTCAAAAGAATTCCCTTGATATGCACTCACTGATAAGAGGATATTAGCCCAGAAATTTAGAATACCCAAGATTCAATTTACAAAATACAAGAAAACCAAAAAGCAGGAAGACCAACGGGTGGATACCTCATTCCTCCTTAGAATAGGGAACAAAATACTCATAAAAGGAGTTACAGAGACAAAGTTTGGAGCTAAGACGAAAGGATGGACTATTCAGAGACTATCCCACCCAGGAATCCATCCCATCATCACCCACCTAACCCAGACCCTTGCACATTCCAGAATGATTCTGCTGAAGGGACCCTGATATAGCGGCTTCTTGTGAGGTTATGCCAGTGCCTGGCAAACACAGAAGTGGATGCACACACTCAGCTATTGGTTGGAACACAGGGCCCCCAATGGAGGAGCTAGAGAAAGTACCCAAGGAGCTGAAGGGGTCTGCAACCCTATAAGTGGAACAACAATATGAAGTAACCAGTACCCCCAGAGCTCGTGTCTCTAGCTGTATATGTAGTAGAAGATGGCCTATTCAGCCATCATTGGGTAGAGAGGCCCCTTGATCTTGCAAACTTTATATGCCCCATAGAGGGGAAGGCCATGGCCATTAAGTGGGAATGAGTGGGCAGGGGAGCAGGATGGGGGGAGGGTATAGGGGACATTCAGGATAGCATTTGAAATGTAAATGAAGAAAATATCTAATAAAATAATTAAAATGAAAATAAAGAGAATAGAATCCTGTATTGGTTACATTTGTAAAATACTATCTATAGAAGGCTGAAAAGATGGATGTGGGTGGGGCAGGACTGTAGAAATGGTATCTAGTCATGCTTATCAACATCCTTGAGGTCTGCTTGTGGTACTGCATCAAAGACCTCCAGAAACTGCATTCATGCTGTGTTGAATTTTATCCTTATACTGATTCTTATCGTTTGAATTTTAGACCTTGTTGAGCACCACTTCTCCACCATGTACCATGCCTCAGTTCCCACTGAGAATCTGTTGTTTTACTCTTCCAGTTTGCAGTATATGATTTGCTTTCCAAACAAACAAAACAGAACTAAATTTAGAAATCACCACTGAGTCTTAGGTATTCTAGGAAATGGAAGACCACAGAAAACTGTGGCTCCTAACCTTAGGCAATCTTTGCTCCTTTAAATTTACAATGTGGGGCCATAGTGGCCCAGGGTTATGGAAGGTGAGATGAGGGAACTTCAACTCTGGGTGCTTAAAACATCAGGATGGAAGGAGTTGGCTACCTCCCACTTCCCAACCTGGTGTAATAAAGCCAGCTCCTCCACCATCAGCCCTAGTAAACAGTTATCAGGCTTCACTCCTTGTTTGACCTTATTCACCTTTCCACAATGGCCTCAATATGTAGATGAATCATCTTCCATCACCCCTGCCCTGGCCAATGATATACAACCACACAGATTTTGCCCTAGAGACCCTGGCCATCTCTCCGGGGGAATAAACACCCTTTTCTTTTCTTTTTTTTTTTTTTTTTTTTTTACTAGATATTTTCTTAATTTACATTTAAAATGCTATCTCGAAAGTTCCCTATACCCTCCCCCCGCCCCTGCTCCCCTACCCACCCACTCCCACTTCTTGGCCCTGGCATTCCCCTGTGCTGGGTCATATAAAGTTTGTAAGACCAAGGGGCCTCTTTTCCCAGTGATGGCTGAATACGCCATCTTTTGCTACATATACAGCTAGAGACATGAGCTCAGGGAGGTACTGGTTAGTTCATATTGTTGTTCCACCTATAAGGTTGCAGCCCCCTTCAGCTCTTTGGGTACTTTCTCTAGCTCCTCCATTGGGGGCCCTGTGTTCCAACCAATAGCCAACTGTGAGCATCCACTTCTGTTTGTCAGGCACTGGCATAGCCTCACAAGAGGCCACTATATCAGGGTCCCTTCAGCAGAATCTTGCTGACATGTGCAATAGTATCTGGGTTTGGTGGCTGATGATGGGATGGATCCCCAGATGGGGTAGTCTCTGGATAGTCCATCCTTTCATCTTAGCTCTAAATTTTGTCTCTGTACCTATATCCTTTCATGGGTATTTTGTTCCTTATTCTAAGGAGGAATGAAGTATCCACACGATGGTCTTCCTTCTTGGTTTTCTTGATAAACACTCCTTTCTACCCCATCCCAATCAACAATTCTCTGAAACTGTTCCCTGGTGTGTTTACTGCCCGCATACTCAACACAGATCAACATCCTACAGCACACTCATCCTTGCCTGGCTAAGCTTCCCTCCATCCAGTCTAGCTCAGTGAGCAATGGGCCTGGCTACCCCTCAAGTGGGAAGCAATCACAGAGGAACATTACAGGACAAAATCTTGCTCCTTTGAAGCCAATAACAGCCCCCAGCATACCAGGAAAGCAATTTGGTCATTAGTCCTGCTTGCAAATATACCATCTTAGAAGAAAATTTTACATTTAAACTCATTTGAGCATATATTTTATCAACATTTTTTAAAACCTATTTAGTGATTACCTTGTGAAACTCAAATTTTCTTCTTTCAGGATATTTGCATTTGTGTGTGTGTGTGTTCATGTGTATGTGTGTTTGTGTGTGTGTATCTATGTTTTGAAATAAAAATGTCCATTGAAATGTCTTTATTTATCTACTGTTACTTAATACAATCCAGAATTATCTGGGAAAAGAGCCTCTGTAAGAGATTTCATATATTGTAATGCTTTGTGGGCATGTTTGTAAAGTAGTCTTAATTTCACTGTTATGGGGAGAAGCAGTCCACTGTGGGTGACATTCTTCCCTAGACAGAGGGTCTTGAATCATGTGAGAACTCAAATCTAGCTGAGCCTCAGCACGTAACTTACCAGTAGATGTGTATGTACACTCTTGACTGAGGATGTGATCTGAATAGCTGCTTAAAGTTTTCCTTTGCTTCCCTCACATTAGACAACTGCAGCCTGAAGCTGTGAGATAAAATAAATTCTGTCTTCCTTAAGCATTTTATCACAACAATAGAAAAGAGACTAGGAGAGTGACACATTTTTTTTTCTGTTGTCATTATTGAACAACATCCTTTTATTCCCATATCTAGCATGATCATGGGCTAGATGATTCACAATAATCCACAAGCTAGTGGTAATGTGAAGAAGGAATTTGCAAGTTTGTAGGAAGATAGCAAAATTTAAAATATCTGCTATCTAAACAACTGTCTAGGCATGTCCTGTAGAGTACTTTAACTATACTTATATAAGCAGATGCCCGGTTTGACCAGCACCATTTGTTGAAGGTGCTGTCTTTTTTTTTAAAAGTATGTATTACTGACTTCTTTATAAAAAGCAAGGGCACCCATGTGTATGTAGATTTATAGAAATATGGTTTTAAAAAATAAATAATATAGTTTAAAATTACATCTTGAAAATTTCAAGCAAATGGATGGAACTAGAAAAAAAATCATCTTGAGTAAGGTAAGGTAAGGTAAGGCAAGGCAAGGCAGACCCAGATAGATAAATATGGTATCTGTTCCTTTATATGTGGATATTATCCATTAAGTAATTGATAACCAAGCTACAATCTGTAGACTCAGGGACATTAGGAATAGAAGTGTCTAGGGTGGACAAATGGATCTCTATTGGATGGAGAAATAAAATATATTTTACAAGTGGACCGGGAGGTGGGGTGGGGAGCAGAACAGGAGGATCAGATGGGGAAGAAAAGGAGAGATAGGGTGGAGGGAGAGAATGCAAAGAGAGACAGCTGGACTTGAGGGACTCTGAGGATCAGTATAAAAACCTAGTGCAATGGAAACTTTCTAAAATATATGATGGCAATCCTAGTGTGTTCTCCTAATGATGGAAAATATAGACTCCCAACTGGATTTCAATAGTGAGAATGGGTTGCATTCAATTGAGTGTTAGGCAAGAGCAACCTATGGAAATTCCAAACAATTCAGGCAGTTGCTAAGAAAAAGGGTTATTCTCTGAAAACTTACATCAAGGCCACATTTCTGAGGATACCATTCACACAACTCATTGAACATGGAGAAATAGAGCCAGTGCCTAAGTGGACCTGGCTGCAGCCCTATGTTCTAGTGTCTTTGGTGTAGAAAAGTATGCTGTAGGCTACCAGAAGAAAAACATAAACACCAACCTAGTCATAAAACCTTTGACCTACAATTTGTCCTGCTTACCAGGTATGCCATGACAATAGTGGCACATAACTGTGGAGCTAGCCAACCAGTGTCTGATTTTACTTGTTTCACTCCACAAGAGAGAACACAAACATGACATTATAAAGACTGTAAAGTCCAAAGACCTAGTTTAAAACCAATCACAACTGGTCTAAAAAAGTATCCATATAAAGTGACTCCTAATGATATTCTGCTCTACTCAGACATCAGTGCCTTACTCAGTCATCATCAGAGAAGCCTTCTCCATCTGAGAACAGATGCAGAGGCCCACATCCGAACATTTCACACAGAGAAAGTGGGAAAGTGTCCATCAAACCCCTCCTCTCAGAGCTCAGGGAACCCTGAAGAAGAAGAAGAGATAAAAGGAGTGTAAGAGGGAGTCAGAGTTGATAGACCACACTAAGAGAACAAGATCTCTGAATCAACTATGAAAGGCACATATGACCTCACAGGCACTGAAGCTCAAATTATAGGGCCTAATAGGTCCACACCAGGTCTGCTGCATACATGTAGATTTTAGCTTAGTATGTTTATGGGACTCCTGGGGATGTAGAAGGAGTGAGTCTCTGATTTCTTGTTCCTTTTCTTGAGGATTTTTTCTTCTTCTGGGCCACCTTGTTCAACTTCAATGTGACTTTTTTTGCCTTATCTTATATTTTTTGTCTTGTTTGGTTATCTCTTAAAAACCCGTTCTTTTCTAGTGAGAGACAGAAGGGGAGTAGGTTGGGAGGGGAGAGGAAGTAGGGAGGAATTAGGAGGATTGATGGAGGGTAAGCTATAATCAAGATATATGATATAAGAAATAAGTTTATTTCAATTAAGAAAAGAATCATATGTCTGTGTTGAGTTTCTCCAAAGAGATGTTGAATACTGAATTGTTATATTTTTAACAGCGTTGTAACAGTTTCATGATTATAATAAACTTGCATATTATATTATTCTATGAAAAAGAAAAACATATTTAAAAACCCTTACCATTACTTATTAATTACGTAAACCCAATTTAATGAAGGACACTCAAGTCAATTTGTTGGTGAAGTCAAACATTCTTTTTCAAAAAATAGTGTTAATGTAATAACAATTTCTTAAAAGAGGTCAATGGATCCTAAAGATTTCATAGTACAGTTTAAGTATGCAAAGTTGATTGTACTCCCACAACATCCTTTTCTATGTCTAGGACATACTCTATACATTTTAACTTATTAAGGACTGGGAAACTTATAAGAAAACTGACAAAATTTAAGCTTCAGATTTATATCTGCTTTGATTAATTTTCTGCCAGACTACCTTTAATCACCTTTTAGCAATATACTTTAAAAATGTCTCTGGATGTAGGCTTTGGGAATCTATGACATGGCCATCTATTGCTATTGAGCTAGTTATGAATGCACAGCTCATGTCCCTCTGCAGGTCTGCAGTGTTAAAATCTGCATTTCAATCAGGTCTCCAGTAGACGGGCATGACTGATTTATTATACAGTTTCCTAAACAGTAATGATTTGTTACCACTGTTTATGTTAACCTTGTTTTTCATTGCCAAGAACCATTCCCATTATGTTAGGTGATTTCTCATGCTTTCGATATGTTCCCCAAAGCTGGAATCTCTGATTTCTGTCATTTTAGAATCACTTAAGCAAGGCAGAGTCTTACAACCCTAGCTTATTTCATATTCACAGAGGAGAAAGGAAGTGTCTGCCCAGACTTTCAAAGTCTCCATGTACGCATAAAACATTCTCATTTAAAACAACCTGATATTTTGTAATATAAATGGCTTGTTTTATTTCTGCATTTCTTATTTATCTTGGTTTCCTGGAGCAGGGGATAGTATAAAGAAGTAAGGGTTTTAATTACTCTTTCCCAGAAACAGTGGTGAAAGTCTTGGGCTCTGGGCACAATTTCACTAAGTCTCATGTTCAGATCCCTGTTGATTAGTATGTTTCTGAGCTGGGAACTTGAGCACTTCCATTGTGTACCCTGCAGTAGACTTCAAAGAACTTGCCCATCCAGAAGTACAGGTGATCAAAGCATATTATTAAAAAATCTTTATGTATAAATTAGTTACTTTAGGGTCTTGTTTTTACAAATAAAAATTCAACAACAGACATTTTGCTGAATGTTTTGAAAGTCGTATTTTTCTCTCTTCAAGTAACATATACATTAGCATCTGAGATGGAAATTTCTGATTTCTATGGGACTCAGTTGTGTCATGTGATGCCTTTCTGGAAGCTGTCTTCTGAGAGGATGTTTTGCTGAAGTAGACATATAAGATGTTTTGATGAAGCAGACACATGAGAGGATGTTTTGCTGAGGGAGACACTTGAGAGGACTAGTGATATTTTCAAAGAGTCTAAGTAGAACCTGACAGATAGTGAATGATGCTCTTGCATTGGTTTGCCTTGCAATGCTTCTCTGGTTTTTGCTGATGACACTCTTATACTTGTATTTCTTGCAATACTTTGCTAGTATTTTCTAATCTTCACTTGTCATGAATTTGTGGATAGAAGTATGCCAAAGAACTTCTTGTTGTATTCGGTTGTTTCTTGCCACTTCCATGGACTCATGCCTACTTGGCAGAGCCTTACGGTTTCTTCTGGATAGAGCTGCTGCTACTGATTCATGTTTCGTGTTTGCTGATAGGTCTGGACTGATGCTACTATTTATGTTTAATGCTTTAGACTGGACTGCTGATACCCTGATAACAAAGATTGGAATCACCCTAAAGAACTACTTCTAAATAGGTCCATATCCCCCTTATCCTATTAACCATCTTTCTTGCTTACCTTTGGTTGGTGGGCTAGAAGGGTGACTTAAGTGTTTAAGAACCTTTATCAAAGTAGGTTTTGAAAAATCTAAGCCAACAGCATCTATTGCTTTAAAAATAAACTAGTGTTAGGTATTCAATATTTGATGCAAAGTAATTGTGTACTGGGTTGTGTACATGTAGGTTGATAGGTGAATAAATCATAGAGATAGTTGCACCTGAATGTCTATTACATTACTGTTCACAATAGCTATCTTATTAAACTTACATGTTTCCAAAACAGCTATATGGGTATATATACACACATACAATGGAATAGTTTCATTTGTAAAGAACAAATCTATGTCATTTGCAGGAAAATTGATGAATTTAATGATAATAATATTAGGCAATTAAGCCAGTATCAGAAAGAAAAATAATATTTGCTGTCATTTGTGGTTCCTGATATTTATACAAATATAAATTACTCATGTGTGTATGGCATGAAAGGAGAACCAAGGCTGTCTAGGGGAATGAAGGGAGGCAACAGGAAGGGGAAGGGAAAAATGGGAGAGTAGGGAGTATGGGAATGTGTACTCAATGTATGATATACACAGTGTGAAAATGTCCTTGTACAAAACAGTTCTTTGCAGAATGAAAATATACAATGGCAAATATTCTAATGAAAGTAATGATGGCCCATCTGACAACAGCATGAATGACCCATAGGCTTTTCATAAACATTTCCTCTTTGACAAGAGAAATGTCAGCTAGGTCATAAAGTCAGGCACAAAGATTCAGCAATAGTTCATGGACACTTTGTTTTGTGAAAACCAGAGACTTTTGAAAAGAACACTCTATGTGTTTGGCTACATGCAACCTGAATCAAGACATCAAGAGCATTTGCAGCACCTCTAGCCCTTTCTCCTGACATGAGTACTTATGACTTGGGGGTTTCTCACAGAGAAGGTAACCATTTGTTGATATATTCAGCACTAGAGTTTTTCTTTAGTGGATCTATAAGTATTGGATGAATATAAGGGAGAAGTAGATAGCAGAAGAGAAAAGGTGGAGGCAGTGATGCTGCATTTTCAATAATGGATAGACTACATAAGCAGAAGACCAGGAAGGAAATAAACAGCTCAACAACAGAGGAGGCTGCAGCTATACATCCACATAAGACACTGAATTCAAAACAGCAGAATTCATGTTCATCTTAACTTCCCATAAATATATTGCACAACATAATGTATCTTAGGTTGCTAAGCAAGTCATGGATTTAAGGAGATTTGTATGCATAAAGAGACTGTCCATATAAGCATATACATATTAATTTTTTGGTATTCTTATTACAAGGGAATGATTCAGGAGTCAGTAGCAGAAGTCTTGAAAAACAACAAATGCACAGAAAGAAAAGCATACTAAATCGATCACATATTTGGTGAGGTCTGGCACATGCTTTTTTCCTGATGTCACTGGTAGTGTGATGTCTATGATAATGTTATGATCACTTACACTTTTCCAGAGTATGGAAGAGAAGCAATGTCTATATAAAGAGCAAGTTTCAAGAAGAGGAAATACATGCTTGTTTTGTTTATAATAATTATTTGAAAGAAATGTGGCATAGTGCAGAGATTCAAGAGAAATATTTAAATATATACAGGGCAGAGGACAATGAAAAATTTTAATTCCCAGCTCCAGATACAAAGGGAAAATCTATAGAAGTTTTTATTTGTATTTTTAAGGAATATTATTACTTTTATTGCATATCATTATTTAGATAAAACACAGATAAAATCAGCATTCATTTATTAAACTGACCCACTCTCTTTTTGTTTTCTTTGGCATGACAAAATAAGAAAGATGTATTCCTAATGCAATAAAACCTCTTGTTTCACTAATGCTCAGTGATACAGCATAGCCAAAGGATTCAGACATACAGAAGACCAGTTTATATTTCATATAACTACAGAACAAATGTGCATGCCAGCCTGAAGAACTGACTGTAAAGATTTTGGCGATAGAGCAGAACATACTCAGTATTGAAAACTAACTAGTCTCATGAAAAGTACAGCAACTCTGAGCAAGGAATCTACTATCGGGATATGGACCAGGGCATTTAAACCAGTACACACAGGACACATTTCCTTACTGTTTTCTGTGCCAGAAGACCTATTCCAGCCTTCCTGTGTTATCAGCAAGTGCTCATTGAGGGTTGGATTAAAATGAAGGTTGTTTTCTATAGGAAAAAAATGAAAGTATAAAAAAGTTTAGAACTAACAATACCAAAGTCAAAAATGTTGGAGGACAAACATCAAAGTAGATGATGGTGATATCAGAATAATTGGAACCTAAACTCAAATGAGCAAAATAAGAAAATGCCAAATGAATTAGACGAGCCAAATTTATTAACATGGATGTGGTTGCTTGAGCTATAGTGGGTTGGTTTAAAAGCTAGTGGACTCCATTCAGGCCTGTTCACTTAAAAAGGCTTACTTCATAAATTGATTGAAACATTTTTTAAAAGCTGTTTATAGTACTCAGTCTGGGAAAAATCCATACAGTGTTGTGCACTATATAAAATGTGCTGTGCCCTGTCCTGTCTATTTATAGCAGTGGAACAATGAGGAGAATTGCCACTGGCAGTATCCACCAAATTGGTCATATAGGGACTATGATTGTTCTTAAAAGCAGGAGTCATTGGAGTTCAGAAGACTTAGCATCTTGGAGATGACTATTCCTGTCAAGAAAGAAAGTGATGACCTTGGACATTTTGCAGGCAGATTGCTGACTGTAGGAAGGGCAGCAATTAGAACTGCCCTCAGAACTTTGTCCTGATCACAAACAGAATCCTGTGAGACTGAGGGAGCACCCCATAGCACACTCTTGCTTCTCCCACATGTTGTGACAGATGCCTGTATCTTTCTGTCTTCTGAAATTCCAAGGAATATAACTGAATTTTTACAATTCTTGAAAAACATCAGCACGTGAGGATTATTAGAATGTAAATGCATATAGGTACCTAAGTCATATTCTTTGATAAAAATTCTGAAGGAGAAATGCTTGATTCACTGCAGAACTAGGTTGTAGTTAGTTCCTCTTCTAGTTTTGGTAAGACCTTCTCTTACCTCATGACTGATCATTCTTACCCTTGTCAATTCATTATAACCAAACCAATTATCTTATTGCATTTAGGGAACCTCAAGTTAATTTTTAGCAAAGTTGTATTAAATACATTTTGCTGAGCCTAAGACTTCTTGTTCCTGCTTGCATACAAGGCAGGAGTTCTAACTGTGACATTTGTGACACAACTGTTGGTCTCTTTCCTCACCACATACCATCTTGGTATGCTGTTCCATATGTCATGTATCATTCTGATCTATTACACTTGCTTTTGTGTCTTCTTGATTTCAGGCCTCCCTCACCAAATCTTAAGTCCTATGAAATAAATAAATATGTCTCTCCTTTGTGTGGTAGGCGTACAAGTATTCCTAAGGCTCTTTATAAAAAAAAAAAAAAAAAAAAAAAAAAAAAAAAAAAAAAAAAAAAAAACAACAACCAATTCTCAGCAACTTGATCAAAGCATTAAATCTCTGTACCTGGATGGAACTGAAAAAGAAACATTTTTTAGTGTCTGTGCTGATATCTGGAAAGAAGATGAATAATAAAACATCCATTTTACCTCTCTCTCATTTTTATTGCTGTCCACAAATATATTGTCCTTCAATTAGTATGTAACCTCCCAAGTTTTGAACTAGTTTAACACCTCATTTTTTGCAGTAATTAGGATAATTTTACTGTGAGCCCCAAATACTCAGGTGCTAATGCTATTTACATCAAGTGCTAATGTTGTAAAACATTTAGCTCACTGTGGTAATTGGAGACAGTATTGTTTAAAGTAGTTAATTTCTTCAAGTCATCCTAAATCTGAAAGATTTGAATTTGTCTAATCAGCATTAACTAAATATATTAGGAAACAAGATTTTATACATCACAGTGGATGCTTAATAACTTATTTTTAGACTATTGGATGATACTAACATTGCTATCTGGAGAAAAACATGACTTGAATATTTAATCACCTGCAGAGGCTAAAGATAAATGTGTCATAGATAATGATCATAATGATTGCATGAGTGCAATTAAGTAAACAGTATTATCATAGCATTTAGCAAAGGTAGTTCTGCCTTATAATATATACAAAATGCAACCGGTGAAGAATAAAATAATACGTTAGGGCAAAGCAAGGGATCATATATAGCATAAAGACCAAAGTACACTTGAAATCATCAATCTGATACTGAATCATGGTGGTCTTACTTGCTAAGTATGATCATGGTTAGTAGTATATTATGTATTATCTGAGATCATATTGCAAAATTAACTTCCACAAGTTTGGTTATTATCTTAATTGTTTAAGATAGTTTTACAAGGCAAAAGTTTCAAAATCAAAAGGATATTTCTTAGGTGATTTGCTTTTTGTGATGAACAATGTACCAAGAATCTGCACTAAGTACAATAATATTGCTTAAAGGAGAGTAGTAGACATGCTTCCTCAATAGAGTAATTCTAATATCAGAAAAGACAAATACATGAAAATAAAAGACAAATACATATCAATATTTCCTTTCTTTTTCTCCCCTTTTCTTCTAGTGTTGGGTTTGAGCTCAAGATCCAGCTCATGCTAAGCATACTGTCAGTAGTGAGTGACTCCCCATTTATAGATATATTGTATTGTAATAAAGACACTGGTTTTCAAGTACCCACTTTTAGATAAGAACTTATTCATGTGAATTAAAAGCTTATATATGATTATAGAGTGAAATATTGAAGAATCAATCCTATTTTTCTATCTGGTGACTGTCTAAGGTGGGACCAGCCAGGAGCACACAGGCCATAGAAGCACCAGAGCAGCTGGGTGGGGCAAGGTTCTTCCTGCCTCCGTCTACACCCAGGAGGTAGGGCTGTTCTGTAGCCCTCTGTGCAGTGGTCTTGCCAGGAGAGAACTGGTCTTCCAGGAGTGCTGAGACAGGCTTACAGGCTCACAGGAGGGACAAGCACAAGCCAGAGACAGCAAGACCAACTAAAACCAGAGATAGTCAGATGGCAAGCACAAGAATCTTACCAACAGAAGCCAAGGCTACATGGCATTATCAGAACCAGGTTGTCCCACAACAGCAAGTCATGGATACCCCCAACACACTGAAAAAGCAAGATTTGGATTTAAAATCACAATTTATAATGCTGATAGAGGACATTAAGAAGTACATAAATAACTCCCTTAAAGAAATACAAGAGAACACCAAAAAACAGGTAGAAGACCTTAAAGAGGAAACAAAAATCCCTTAAAGAATTACAGGAGGCTCTGGTGCACTGTCGGGGAGAGGGTGGCCTGCAGAAGTAACACAGCTGCTGAGACAGACTCCGTTTCTGGCTCCAGACATCCTGTACCTTTCCTGCCAGAGGAGAGCTGGAGGGGTGTCCCCCCCCCCCCAGGAGTCTCAAGGCCTGAACTGGTAGGAGAGCCATCTTTGCTCTGGTGCACTGCCAGGGAGAGGGCAGCCTGCAGAAGTGACACAGCTTCTGGGAAAGATCCCATTTCTGGCTCCAGTCACCAGGCACCTTTCCCACCCAAGGAGGGGGTGTCCACCCGGGAGGAGTCTCAAGGCCTGAGCTGGCAGGAGAGCCATCTTTGTTCTGGTTCGCTTAGGCTCCAGTCTGCGCTGGCGAGTGTGTGGACCACAGAAGCTACATAGCTTCTTCGGGACAGACAGAAGCAACGTAACTTCTGGGACAGACCCTGTTTCGGGCTCCAGAAATT
>NC_034590.1:27527809-27529245 GCF_900095145.1 Mus pahari | reverse complement strand
AAACTGAACAACACTCTTCTCAATGATAACTTGGTCAAGGATGAAATAAAGAAAGAAATTAAAGACTTTTTAGAGTTTAATGAAAATGAAGTCACAATGCTGGGGTCTCCGAGCTCTCTGTTGCAACTGGACCACCTGCAGTTATCCACCAAGCCACCTTTCTGTTTACACTAATCACTGTCCTTCTAAACCCAGACCCCTGCAGAGGCTAAAACAGGCAGCAAATTTCAGATCCACCTGAGCATCATAGCAGTGTCTCCACCACGTACTGAGAGGACCCTGTTGATTTTCCAGGAAATAACTCCACCTGTGCCTTGATCCTTAGATCCGCCTATGGATATCCACAGGTACCTTGATCCTTAGACCCACCTTTGATATTCAGACATTCATCGGCACCTTCAAAGACTGAGGAGGGTACTGGGAAATCTTTCCATGTTATTTAAACAGAGTTCGGTCATTAAATTTCGAGCCTTGATCAGTAAAATATTGTCTTGACTCCATTTTCCTTTCTTAGCCTATTCCCCTTTAGGACAGTCCTGCCCTTCAGGACGAACCTAGACCGGAGTGAGTGTTTCCACGGGCAGGAACACTCAAGTGGCACCCAACGTGGCCTGGGTCCTGTAGACAGCGGAAAAATCAGAAGGGACACTGCCAATGGAGTTCCACGCGTAACAAGTATCCTATCGTGTATCCTGGGAAAAAAGGTATTCATGCTAGCATAGGTTCTAAACCTCATCTTCTTTAACTTACTGCAGGCATGATACAGTTTGAGCTGATGCAGTGTTGACCCGACATTCTCATCACTCACAGTGGCAGTGTACAATGGGGATAGGAACTTCTAGGCATGTTTATGTCCGCAGTCCTCAATTGAGTTTTAAAAAGATGTGGTAAAAAAATTTTAGATTCTTACTGGCCATGGTTTAGAGAGTAAATGGATTTTAATATTCTTCTGGAGACAGACCAAAGTCCAGAGACNTCTGGCTTTCACTCTGGACTCCTACAGGAGAAGTTTGATACCTTCCATGTATTGTCTGTTTGGTGTACCAATTGTCCACGTGTCAAGTCATGTGTTTCTTTTTCACTGTCTGAATGAGTGACCGTTCTGTGTTTCATGTCTAAAAGTACTAAAGGTGGCTAAAACCTTGCCTGCTGACACAGTCTTGGTGCTGCAGAGCCAAAAGAGGCTTGTGGTTTAGCCAGAAATCAAACACAGCATGAGGGCCCCTGCAAGAAACTGCCTTTAAGAGTTCCTTTGAACTCTGAATTTTAAAGCAAAAAAAAAAAAAAAAAAAAAAAAAAGCTTAGACGGTTTTTTCCTAAAAATTTCTCATGGTTAATGTTTTTAGCAAGTAACAAGTGCCTTTATTTGTAATATTATAGCTAAAAAACGTAAAGTTCTGTGGTCTAAATTTATAATTTGTGTAGCTGCTTCATTT
>NC_034590.1:27526693-27527798 GCF_900095145.1 Mus pahari | reverse complement strand
CTAAAAACCTAGAGGAGTCCTGAGGAAAAAGTCTCAAAAGAGACTCAGCCTCCTAGAATCCTGGCATTTCCAATCATATATTACACGAATTCTATCCGCATGTTAATAATGCCTCTAACAAAGTCAAGCTCAGGACGTAGCTTAGAGTAATATACCTGTGGAAGTTACATTCATATTCTAGTATTTACCAAGGCCTAGAAAATAGGGGAATTGTGGTATTGCTTTAGCAGGAACACCCAAAAGCAGGTTTTTTTTTTTTCTGCTGGGCCCAAAGGAACCAGCATAATTGAGGATTTACTGGAGGATCCCTGGTTGTGGGATTGAATTCTGACTGGCCCTGCACTGGGCTTCCTCCTCAAGCTGCCTTGTTCCACCCCTAGACTAACAGATCAGTTCGGGAAAATTCCTGGAAAGGACGATAGAGCATAAATATATTTTGTGCCAGTCCAGCTAATTTATTTTAAATATTAAGGGCGGAAATGTTGGGGTCTCCCAGCTCTCTGTCGCCACTGGACCACCTGCAGTTATCCACCAAGCCTACCTTTCTGTCCTTCTAAACCCAGCCCCCTGCAGATGCTAAAACCGGCAGCAAACTTCAGATCCACCTGAGCATTGTCACAGTGTCTCCACTGCCTACCAAGAGGACCCTGTTGATTTTCTGGAAAACAACTCCACCTGCGCCTTGATCCTTAGACCCGCCTTGGGAAATCCACAGGTACCTTGATCCTTAGACCCGCCTCCGATCTTCGGACCTTTGTCGGCTCCTTCAAAGACTGAGGAGGGGACTGGGAAATCTTTCCATGTTATTTAAACAGAGTTCAGTCATTAAATTTCGAGCCTTGATCAGTAAAATATTGTCTTAGTTCCATTTTCTTTTCCCAGCCTATTCCCCTTTCAGGATCAGATTAATGACCTAAACAGTCCTATATCGCCTAAAAAAATAGAAGCTGTCATTAATAGTCTCCCAACTAAAAAAAGTCTAGGACCAGATGGGTTTAGTTCAGAATTCTATCAGACTTTCAAAGAAGACTTAATTCCAACTCTCCTCAAAGTATTCCACAAAATAGACTATTGATGACTACTTCTATTTCTTTAGCGGAAATGG
>NC_034590.1:27516055-27525246 GCF_900095145.1 Mus pahari | reverse complement strand
GCCCATGTTCTCTATGGAATCTTCTGCACCTGAAATTCTCTCTTCCATCTCTTGTATTCTGTTGCTAATGCTGCCATCTGTGATTACTGATTTCTCTCCTTTGGTTTCTATCTCCAGAATTGTCTCCCTTTGGGTTTTCTTTATTGTTTCTACTTCCCTTTTTAGGTCTTGGAAAGTTTTGTTCAATATCATCACCTGTTTGGTTGTATTTTCCTGTAATTCTTTAATGGATTTTTGTGTTTCCTCTTTAAGGACTTCTACTTGTTTAGCAGTGTTTTCCTGTAATTCTTTAAGGCCTTCTAACTGTTTAGCAGTGTTCTTTTGTAATTTTTTAACGGCTTCTACCTGTTTAGTACTGTTCTCCTGTATTTCTTTAAGTGAATTATTAATGCCCTTTTTAAAATCTTCTACCACCATCGTGAGATATGATTTTAAATCTGAGACTTTCTTTCCGGGTGTATTGGGGTAACCAGGACTCACTGTGGTGGGTATACTGGGTTCTGATGATGGTGAGTGGTCTTGGTTTCTGTTAGTAAGATTCTTATGTTTGCCTTTCACTATCTGGTAATCTCTGGAGATAGTTGTTATAGTTGTCTCTGGCTGGAGCTTGTTCCTCCTGTGATTCTGTTAGCCTCTGTCAGCAGTCCTGGGAGTCCAGCTCTCTCCTGAGTCTCAGTGGTCAGAGTACTCTCCACAGGCAAGCTCTCCTCTTGCATGGAAGGTACACAGATGTCTGGCATTCAGACCTGCCTCCTGGCTGAAGGTGAAGGCCCACAATGGGGTCTGTCCCAGAAGATGTGTTGCCTTTGCAGTCTGCAAGCTCACCTGCCAGATTAGTCTCTGAGGGACCCCAGACACAAGATGGCTCTCTCACTTGCTCTGGCAGGCAGAGCCCTCCCAGTTGGCCACCTCTCCTCTGGTGGGGAAGGAGCCTGGATGTCTGGAGCCCAAATCGGGTCTGTCCCAGAAGCTGTGTCTCTTCTGGAGTCTGCACTCTCACCAGTGCAGACTGGTCTCTGAGTGACCAAGGGCACAAGATGGCTCCCTCACCTGCTCAGCATGTGTCACTATTCTTGAACCATCATCCATGTGATCAAAAAAATGTGAAGCAATTCTGAGACTGATGAGCACATAGACATATGTGGCCTTGTGATCTGTCTCTTCAGCAGGTCTCAGCTTTTGTTCTTCGGAATAGGTTGGGTCCATTGCTTAATTTCCCTTCCTTCCATTCCATCAAAAGCTATTGATATACAAATATGCCCTTCACCTCCAATTACATAATTTCCCTTATCTTAATCTTAAACATCCTGACATTATTGGCACTATTATTATAAAGGACTCTCAAATTATGTGGAAGGATAAAGTGTGTGGGCTATAGTGTAATGCAGAATGCATTGGGTAGAATCACATATTTGAAAGGCGTTTTGCATGTTATAGTTTGGAAAGTTTCATGTGTTGGGGTGAAGGATTTTGAATCAAAATGCCCTCATTCACTGCTAAAGATTTATTCATTTAAGGCTACAGTCCTCCAGAACTGTAAATGTAAAGGGTATCTGGCATCTTCCCATTGCTGAAAGGAAAAATAAATGAATCCTGGGGCTTTGTGTTGAACCCGAATGAGTTCTTCATTGTTGGTTGAAAGCAAATGGCACAGATGTTTTAACTGTACAGAGAGAATGAGAGTTTGGAACATAAAAGACAAGGGAACAGAGTCATCATTCAAAACCACGATTGTCCTAGATATTATCAACCTTAAGGACAGCTTTGCAAAACAAGGTCTACTGACCTGGAGAGGAGATGGCTGTTGTTTTTCTCCTATAAATAGACCTGCATTCTACCCAGGGGAAAAAAGATGCAATTCACACTGCTTATACCAAATGTCTGAAATATTTTCCATACTAACAATTTCAATGCCAGAAGATCTCCATCAATATGGTTATTGAAATGAGCCATAACTAAGTCAGCATTTTGTGTGTGTGTGTGTGTGTGTGTGTGTGTGTGTGTGACTTGCTATATGCTTAGGTTAGAAGAGATTACTTTGTCTCTTAATTTTCTTAGACAAAATGTGTGTTTTTTTTTAAATACATACTTGATTTTATTTTTCATGGGACACATTGTTAATGTAAATTGACCACTCAGATCTTTTATTTTGTTTTGTTTTCTGAAGTGAAGTAATGCACCCTGTGTCAGGCTAATGATCATATTTGTGTTTGACCTGACAGGCTGTGGTGTCTTTGGAAGGGATACCGGTGGTCACCCTCCCTCCATCTCATTTTTAACCGTAGCCAATCTCTCGAGACCTGATGGCTTCTAGAGTTACTCTCTGTCCCCAGAAGCTTGTCCTCTGCTCATTCTATGTCAACACTTGCCTTGCTATTTACACAGCAGCATGGGTCACTTAACCCCAAAGTTGTCATTAAATCGGTGAAACTGCATTTTAGGGTAATGAGTGCATTTGTAACTTTTTTTCAGTTTTATGAGTCACAGGAAGAGGAAGAATAAGTTCCACATGGGCATAGATAGAGGTTAAAAAATAAGTGGGTGAAAGTAATGGTACAAAGGAACTCGGACCCAATGGAGCCACGCTCAGGCTGAAGTCAAGAGTTTGTTCACCTTTAATTTCAAGCTCAGTAATGTCCCCAACTCACTTAGTATCTACTTTCCTAATTATTATCCTGATGATCCAATCTCTCATACTGCTGATCTCAAATACTGACTTTTTTTCTCTCTTTAATCTGCTACATTGTGGTGCCATCTTACACACTGGCATTCAAAAACGAAATCATACTCTATATCTTAATTCTCACATGGCATTCCCTTTCCCACTAATTTATTCATTTATTCACTTTACACCCTTCCTTCCTCTTGTCTCCACCACAGTCCCTCTCTCCACCCCCCCTCCCTTTCTCCTTTCAGCCCACTCCTGCAGTGATTTGATGTGCCAGGGTGGAATGGTACCCAGGGGGTTCTCTCCCTTCTCACACAACACTCCTAATTACAAACCAGCCTTAATGATATAAGTACTTTTCACACCTTATCCTTCATCTACATTGGCATCCTGTTATTTTTTTCAAAGGTATAGAAAAATAGAAACTCTAAACGGAAGTGTTTCTATAAAAATGAAAATGTTTGGTTGAATGTAACTCTTATGACAACTTTATATGAGATAAAAAAATAATTTTTTTGGTGAGAAAGAGTTTTTTTGAGAGACAGTCTGAGGAAGGAGAAAAAAAATCTTCAGTTTAATGCTTTCTAAAAATAAGCATATTCCTGAGTTCCTACACATCTAAGGACTTCTGATGGTCATTATTCTACAAATTTTGGGGGTAATTGAGCTGTAATTATTTACTTAGTACATCTAGCCTGCTTCCATTTTAGTCTGTGGCCACTGTCTGGCTCCAGTGTGAGATTCTTTATATCAGTGGCTGTCAGTCAATATATTGTGACCTCTTTGGGAGATCTTAGGAAACCTGTAGAACCTCCAAGCCTCCAATTTCTCTGTGTGAGTATGGTATAAAACACTATTTTCCCTCTCCCTCTTCTCTCCCTCCTCCCTTCCATTCTCTAACTTATCTCCCCTACCTACTTTCCTATCCCTCCCCTCCCTCTCTTCAATACCTTCTCCCCACTCATCCTTTTTTCTTTTCATTGCTTTTCTTTTTTCTTTTCTTTCTCTTTTTCTGGTTTGTTTTTGAGACAGGGTTTTTCTGTGTAGCCCTGGATGCTCCGAAACTCTCTCTGTAGACCAGGCTGGCCTCAAACTCACAAAGATCACCTGCCTCTGCTTCTCAAGTGCTGGGACTAAAGGAGTGAGCTACCACCCAATCCTCCTTTTCTTTCTTTATGTTGTTAGAAGCTATAGGACACTCTATAAATATAAGGGGTTACCCACTCATTAAAAAGCATCAGGACACACTTTTACTTGATTTTTAAAACATTCAACCTGAAAGAAAATAAAGAGAGACAGCGAGGGCTGGTTTTAAGTACTTCATTTGAGCTTTATTGGAACCATATTTTACAAACTCATAAAAGACATGCCTTTCTTTCTGATAGCCTATTTCTTTATATGGAGAAGGATGAAAAGCAGTTAGCACAGGTGGAAAGTGATATGGATAGCTTGGGTTTCAAAGGATGATTGCAGTGTGGGGGCTGAGTTCTACTGCAGAAGTAATATATTAAGCGTGAAGCCCAAGCTTTGCTGTATGGCTTTTTATGCTCTTTGAGTTCCTGTTTGTATGGAATCATAACTCAGTAAATTCAGTTTTGACAGCTTGAACACTATGTAGCTTAAAGGACATAAAATAAATCCGACAACACTATTCTTCTACAAAGAAATATTGTGGAATACTTAGACCTAAACTATTCAATAGATGACCCTGCATAAGCCTTCAGCATTTTGGCAGTGGATTGGAAATGCCCTCAAGTATTAAAACTTTATATTAAAAGTTATATTAAACCCAGTTTTGGTATTTACCTTTATGCTCTTTCTATCAAAAGCCCCAGTAGCATGGATGTTTTCAAGATATCTTTCCTAAGCCGGAGTTTGTAATAACACAGAAGGTGCTGAGAAGGTGCTGAAGGGACAAATTTGTTGACATGTCCCTAGATGCTTTTAAATGTCTTCCTGGTCCTTTCTACAGTTTAAACACCAATTCCCAAAGAAACCAACAAATTACTTATTTCTAGAAACTTATAGTAAACAATAATTCTGAAATATGTATTTTTTTAAATGTGTTTTAAAAACCATCTATGGTATACCAGCATTCCAGAGTCTAACTTATTTTTCTTCCTATTTGGTACATTCATCAAATTGTTTCTTAGTTTCCAGCAAAACAAATGTTGCTATAAATTTAATTAATCAACATTTCATTCTTTAAGACACTGTCTACATTCATGTTAATTGTAGTCATTTATTTCCAATTGAAAATATTAATTCTTCCAGGTGTTTATCTTTAATTCTCTTGATTCATGTATTTGTATTTTCATTCATTGCTAAAGGTCAGTTGAATTTTATAAATTAATTTCAATGATTACTTCTGTAATATTTTCTGGACTCAAAATGAGAAAATCGAAACATAGCATTAAATAAATGTATCATTATGCGTGTTTGTTGTGTATTTGAGAAAGAAGTAGAAGACATAAAAAAAGACAAACTAATGCAACCAACTTAAATTTCACATACCTTATTTTAAAAACTAAATAAATAAACATGGAAATGTATACAATGATGACACATAATATTTATCTGCAATTATAAGAAGGATATATTAATATTAAAAAGATAAAATAACTAATTGAATATTAGGGGAAAATAACTTAAGAAAATTTAAGAAGAGATTATTAATGTTTTTATTTTTATATATTTACTAGTTGATTAAATTTTATTTTGCAATTTAGATGTGTATAATTTGCATATTCATTATTCTCACTTCCTGCTTCCCTTCTACCTTTATCTTCACTCTGCACACATTCTCTCATGCTTACATCTATTTGTTCTGTGATTCACCTAGATTAAACAGGGCTGTCTTTGTGACCATGGGTATGGACCTATGTGTTTGAGTCTGATGATCTAAGCATATGGTCTACAACTTATGATAGTGACTGCCCTTCTCACAAAAATCTACTGATAGCTAAAATTTCAGAGTAAAAGAAAGGGCCTTGTGAGCCATTTCACCCATCCTTGATGGAATTTTTTATAGGGCTTGTCCTGTATTGATCCACTGAAGGCATCTGTAGTTGATGTGAGTTAATGGTTATAATAACAAATCTAGGGACTGGAGTCTTGCTACCTTTTACCCTATCTTCTGGTTCTTATACAATTCCTAGCTCTTTTTTTTTTTTTTTTTTTGTACGGTTCCCTCAGTCTTACAGGTTGATTTAAGTTACTTGTTCTAGGCTTATTTTCTGCATATTGGACAGTGATGAATCCTAGCATTCTCCACAGTTCATTGTAGTGCAGAATTCTCTGTTTAAGACTGGGGCTGCTTTGTCTATGAGTATATGCATACATGTTTAAAAGTCAACTGTCAGAAACTCACTAGTATTAGATTATTAGCCTTATGTAGCTCTTTTGAGAAGTTGGTTCAAGCTAGTGGTGCAGGTGCTATTGAATAAAGCATGGGGATTCCTAAAAGAACTAAGAATAGAATAAACACATTATCCAGGTCTACTACTGAGGGTATTAAGAGGAAAAGGAAACCGGCATACGGCATAGACACCTGCATGTCTATGTTTTCTGCAACTCTGCTCACAGTAGTGTAGCACCCTAATGAAACTCAGTAATGTTTCCAAAGTACAGACACATACATACATAGTAAATACATATACACCTACATATTTACATGAAAAAATAGATAAATGTGTGTCAAGAAAAATGTCATAAAAATACAAGGAGAACTATTTGAGAAAGGAATGGAATGGGATCAGTGTGTGTGGGAAGGGAACAAGAAAGTAATTGAGATAAATATATTAAAATGTTTTATATGAATATATGAAGATAGCATAATATAAACACATTACTATCTATAATTAATATATGCTAACAAAAGCATTAAAAAGGTATTAAGCCAGCCATGGTGATATAAAACTTTGATGATCATGTCAGTAGAGGCAAAACAGAGTTTGAGGCCAGCTTGGGTTAAACAGTGAGTGCCTGTGCTATAGAACAATACAGCAAGGCTCTATTACATACAGACACACAATTAATTAATTTTAGTAAGTGTTAGAAAACAGAGATATAAGTCATGACCAAAAAGGAGAAGATCAGACAAACGTAGATAACACTGTTGAATTGAACGCTATTGTTAAGTGAAATGAGAAATGATTAAAGTATTTATAAAATATACAATTTGACATTCACATTATTCATCTTGTTATCTTAAAACCTTAAATAGAAATGTGATTAAATATGTGGTTTACTTTGAAATATGTGGATGTAAAGCAATATAGCCAATAAATTACTTGGTGACCCAAGTTTGAGCTGTACAGAGAACCCAAGGACAGTAGCACAGCCTGGAGTCCAGGAAGTAATGCCACTTCCTTAATGTGGATGTTAAAAATATGTTTAATTAAAGACAGGCATGCATACAAAATGCATACTTTTTACAGACAAAGTACTTCGTATCAAATTAAAATTGTATTAAATACTCCAGGATACATTTTAATTATATGCTTCTTTTTAACTATGCGAGATAAAATAATTAGCAAAATAACAGGGCAGAGAGTTGGTGTTCAGTTGTTGTAGCAAGGAGTGTCTACAGAAAAAAAAAGTAATTTCCATGGAATGAAATGGATAAATGCAACACTACTTTTCATAGTAATTTGTGTTTGTTTACCAATTATCCTTACCTCTGATTGTGAGCCAGAATAAAATAGAAAAGCTTCATAAATGTAGGATGATGATCAAATTGGCAACCTCCTAAATCCAATGATCAGAAACCTCATGATTTCAAAAGTAGAGCTATAATTATCTCTTAACTCCCCCAAATAAAATGTGGTAGTAGATGCCTTAAGAATGAGCACTGATACTGTGCAAACTATCAAGGTTTCCTGAGCTAACACTGCATATTCCTTCAAGATCCACAACTCAGAATGTCATAGTGCATGAGTTTTGGGTGACAGGCAGTTAGCCAAATGCTGTTCTGATGGGGAATTACATCTTGTAGATGTGATATGACACAGCCAGGAATGCCAACTACTTCTAAATATTAGCCTTGGCTTTACACCATATTTAAAAATATGAATAAAGGACAGAAAAAGATTGCACCATAGGAGGAGAGTTTTCCCACAGGGAACATGTTTTATTTTTATTGAAAATAGATTCTTCTTTTATGTAGTACACCCCAACAACAGTTTCCCTTCCCTCCACCCCTCCCAGCAGCCCCACCTTCCCTCTCCCTAGATCTAGTTCTCCTTTATTTCTTCTTCAAAAAAGAACAGGCCTCCAAGACAGGCCAGCCAAACAGAACCACACAAGACAAGGCAAAACTCCTCATATGGATGCTGGACAAGGCAACCCAATCCAAAAAAGAGTCCCAAGAGCAGGCGAAGGAGTCAGTTAGACTTGCCCCACTGTTAGGATTCCTAGAGAAACGCCAAGCTTATAGCCACTAGACATACACAGAGGACCTGGTGCAGACCCATGAAGGTTCTGGGACTTGCTACTTCAGTCTCTGTGAGTCTACGTGAGTTCTGCTTAGCTAACTTGTTGTGCCATGCTCTTCTGGTGTCTTACATTCCCTCTGACTCCTGTAGTGTTTTCTTCCCCTTGTCTGCCAGTGCTCCCCAATCTCCGAAGAGAGGTGCCAGATGGAGACCTCCAATTTAGACTTTCTGTGTGGAATTTTGCCATGTGTCTCTGCACCTGCTCCCATCTGTTACTGGAGGAATCTTCTCTGATGGCTGACTGATTAAAGTACCAATCTGTGAATATAATAGAACATCATTAGGAACAATTTCATTGACTGTTTATCTATTTTTGACAGTTCATGTTTTGGTTCTATGCTATGTCTCTGGGCTATACAGTCTCCCATTCCTGGCCATCCAGGCAGTGTACTGCATGGATTCCTTGAGTAGACTTCAAGTTAAACTCCCACAAGTTCTGCTCCACTATTGCCCCAGCACATCTTGCAGGCAGGACAGATTGTAGGTAGAGGATTTTGTGGCTGGATTGATATCTAGGGAACACACTTTCACTTACCAAAGCAAATTTAAATTAGAACTCAATTTTCTTTTTAAAATATTTAGAATGTTATATATCAAGAACCTGCCTCAACACTCCCCAGACTCATAGCTATTTAATCAGCATGGGAAATAGTACTACTCATGCATTCCTAAGAATTCCTTAGCGTATACTGTTGTGATTAGAAAAAGATAAAGAGATATAAGAATATGTTCTATGGGGGTGTGGTGTGGTGTGGGGGAAAGGGGTGCCCTGGTGGGCCCTTTGCCCTGAGGGACCAGCCACAGGACAGTATAGTATAGAATAGAGTTTATTCAGGGCAGGGGAAGGGGAGTTATGAAGGTAGTAGAGGCAGAGAAAGGCAGAGAGAGGGAGAGAGTAGAGATTTAGAGGCTGGTCATGGCCACATGGAGAGAGGGGGGAAGGGAATAGAAGTAAGAGAGAGAAAGAGAGGCGAGAGAGAGAGAGAGAGACAGAGAGAGAGAGAGAGAGAGAGAGAGAGAGAGAGAGA
>NC_034590.1:27497623-27516012 GCF_900095145.1 Mus pahari | reverse complement strand
GGGAGAGAGAGAGAGAGAGAGAGACAGAGAGAGAGAGAGACAGAGAGAGAGAGAGAGAGAGAGAGAGAAGAGAGACAGAGACAGAGAGAGACAGAGAGAGACAGAGACAGAGAGAGGAGGGGGGCAAGCAGCCCCTTTTATAGTGGGCCAGAACTACCTGAATGTTGCCAGGTAACTGTGGGGGTGGAGTTTAGACAGCATATCAACATGTACCTTCTTTCTCCATCTTTTACTGAAAGAAAGAGTGCTTGTGAGATTATAGCTAAATGCAACTTGCACTGCAGACTAAATAGCTCATAAGAGAATTTCAAATATTTCACAAGCTTGTGTTAATTTAGTGATCTCAAAACAGGAAATATACATGAATAGCTAAGGACTCTGGCTTCCCTTGTCACTTTCACACTGTAATTCCATGTTCTGTTTCTTTTTATATGTTGCATCCTCTTTTGGCTCGGCTCTTGATTTATCATTTCCTGTAAACAGTGTAATCAATTTAAAGCCAACTTCTAGGTTATTTATATTACACAGTTCAGAAAAATTATAGTCTGTCTTTTAAATAACAGGGTTTCAAGGGAGATGCTACCTGCTTATATCCTTGACTTTGCCTCCTCAATATTCATTTATCATTATGCTTTGCTTTAATTTTATTTTGTCTCCTAGCCATTTCAAATTTAGTCAATAAGGAAGGTTTAGGAAATGAGCAGCTGGCATTATTGAAACTCACAAGCCTGATTTAAAGAGTTTTGTTCTCCAAGCTTCCTGATTACCTAACAGGCATCCGTCATTATGACATGCAATGTCACTCAAGCTGATGGATCAAGCTCATGGAGTATAAATGTCAAATCGTATCCTTTGCTTTATCTCTAAGCCCTTCAGGAATCGCACATTCCCAAGTGAAGGTAAGTGGCTATAGATATCTTCCACATTTGTTGTTTTTGTTTTTAAAATTAAAGAAAAATAAAACCAAGAGGCCAGACACAAACAGAAATGATATACACATGGGAACAGATCACCTTCAGAATGATCAAATATATTTTTTATTAACATGTTTTTAAAAAACATCTTCTTTTTTCCGATTTTTTATTACATATTTTCTTCATTTACATTTCAAATGCTATCCCGAAAGTCCCCTATACCCTTCCCCCCCCAGTTACTACTTTCATGAGAACAAATTTGTAAAACATTAGCACAATTAAAATGCATATGAAAAAGAAAGTTTCATTGTAATCAAATGAATACATGCCCCATAACATAAATAGAATACCAAGTATTATCCATAAACTATAGGAATCCTGGTAAACTTAAAACTGACAGTTTGAACACTCACCTTAGTTATCACCACATATTTGTAGAGACTTTCTAATGTGATACAAAGGTTTTGTTCTGAGGTGATAACGCAGCAGGCATAGAAGCTGTATGGTACACTGGTGTTTATCACTAAATATATTAATAAAAAATAAGGTATTTGAATCACTAAAATGCAAAAATAATTGAAGTAGTAATAAACATTTGTATAATAGCTATGCGAGCATCAAAGAATTTCACACAAGATACTCACACATATTTAACGATTATTGAATAATATAAGATGTTCATATTTTTGAAATATGAATGTATATTAACTCAAGGGAGCTTAAGGAGTCATTTATATAAGACACAGTGAAGTAAGTGCCAATTGTATACACCATGTGCAAGCTTTGGGACTTCTAGGAGAATCAGAGGACGCTGTGTCTGGCATTTAGCTTTTAACAGGACGATATAAGAATTAAAACTTTACCTCCCAGCACTGTAAAATGAAGTTGGCACCTGTTGTTCTCCTAAATAGAACTTTCACATATTTACTCTCTCTTTGCCTCTCTTCTCTATGGAGAAAGAAAGGATTCACAACTTGGCCAAGAATGTTCTCCTATTTGCATATCACTGATTCTCCCAAGACTCAGGAGACGGTCTCAGACAAATTGGCCACACTCTATTGATTTTCTCTTGCTGGAATTCCTTGGCCCAAGTCATAATGCATGGCTCTTAACCTGCCTCCGTGGATTTACTCTCATTTTCTATCTGTAGCCATTTTAATCTCTTCTGTGCATTGTCAGAAAGCAGAGGCATCTTTTTCTTTCCCTGTGTAATATTTGTAGACACATTGTGTAGAAGCAAGTTAGTTAGATCAGAAGAAATTTGGAAGACTGAAATTCAAGCTGTGTCAAAACAAACGCACAAAATAAAATAGGAGGATATAGCACATTTTACGCTTGCAAGGCAACGCTTTTCATTTGTTGTCTACAGGCAAATAACTGCTTCAACCTCCTCATTGTTATTTGCTAAACCCTTCCCTGACACACATCAAGTACGTAGTTAGAAATTATATTATCTGTTTATAGAAGCTTCCTTCCAATTTGTAAACTCATGAGCCGACATTCTAAACCAGCATCTTAGCCCTGTCTTGGCTGATTTGTTTTCTTCAGACTCTTATTTTTTAACGATATAAAACCCAGACTGAGTGTCCTAAGCAAGTCTGTCTGAGTAATCATTTTAAAAACAGCACATGAAACTACACTTGTCTAGCTTTATAGAAAATTGTGACTACTTAAATTAGATATTTTAGAATCTGTGGGCACATTTCAAATGTCATCACTGTCATCCCCTTGGTAATATCATGTCTAGTCTAATTCAAGATTAGTAATTCTTCTCTTAGTCCTTCCCTCGTCCTCCTCAGTCCTTTGTCCCTTCCTCATCTCCTTCCCCCTTTCTCCTCTTTCCCCCTCCCATCTCTCTTCATTTCTTTCTCCCTTCTTCCCTTCAACATAATGAGCTTCTCCTCTTCTCTTCTTATTTCCTTCACTCTCTCATTCTCTTCCTCCTTTCTTCCCTTCCTTACACTCTACATTTCAATTTCTCTCTGATTGTAGATTAATTCAAGTAGTAGGCTAAGGATGAGATGAAGTCATGCAGGCACATCTTTTCAAACACTAAGCACTACCCATGCTTTTCTGAGCCGTGAACATTATGTACAATGAGTCCAGCAGTGTGGTGCACTGACACACAGAAATCTGATAGCACCTAGAAGAGCACTCATGTACATTAGCCCTGTATACCACTTTATCATGATATACTGAGATGCCATTATATATATATATATATATATATATATATATATATATATATATATATAATTTCCCCCTATCTTATTGAAACAGATAATTGAAACCTTTCGCTTACTGATGACTTTTAGGGGTTTAAAAAAATATCACCATCATTATAAAAGACTAATTTTAAAGAGTTATTTCACATTCTTATGAATCTCACTGAAAAAAATGCAAGAAATTTATACCAATCCCCAATGAATAACTAATTTGATTTGGAACTAATTTGATTCTCCTTGCACATTGGAAATGTCTCATTGCCTCCACTGCATGTGGCTTTGCACATGACATGTGTAGGTTTGTACTTGCAAGCAAGATTAACTAGGCAGCTGCCACAGCCCAGTGGGTGCTTAGCAACCATACATTATACTATCATGTTTCTCTTCCAAGTAATCATTTCTTTATCAAAAATGAAATAAAGAAGATTTTTCATAAATATTCTAGATGTTAAGATCAATCTCCTTTGAAACATACACAAGAAAAATGAGGACAGCAAAGTCTATTGTGTTTAATAATTTTGTCTCTACTGTGAATTCATTTTGGAAATGCTGTACACAAGGAACAACTTCCTAAAGTAATGGAAAAATAGAAAAGAAAACCACAGTTTATTAGAATACTATGTGAGAAGCTGGCCTGCAAGATCCACATTTTATTTTTTATAAGCTTTTAAAAAACACAAGAAACTAGTGGTCAGTTCTCCCTTTCCAGATGTGCATCTGTGCTCCAGTGACCTGCATGTCTTGCTTTATTTTCAGACACAGAAAGTTAGATGCTGTTACCTTTTAAAATTAGTAGTAAACTAATGATTTAGTTGCTTGAAATTTATGTGAATGTAAGTATTCCTGCTCCAAAGACAGCAGTGCCAATGAAACTGTAAACATAGCCTATTACTCAAACCAATTACCTTGCACACATTCATCATACAATTAATCATGCAGAAACTTATTTTGTAAGCTTCTAACAAAATAGTCATAGAAAAAATTATCTCAAATTTGGGAGTTAGATGTGTCTGAGGTTACATCTGGCCCCAGCAGCATGACTTTGGATAATTTATTTTAGCCTCTTTAAAAGCTTTGCTTACTAAAAAGGGAAGACAGGAATGTAAACCTGACAAGTCTATTGGACAAATATTAAAATATAATAGTGTTCATGAAGTCCTAAATGTTAAAATATTGGACAAATATTAAAATAAATTGTCTGCATCATGTCATAAAATAGTGAATAAATTACAATTTTCACGATTATAATGAAACAGTATAATATATATCAATGATGTTAATGCATAAATCTGGGGTCTATTTTACATAATATGCTTATATATGCAAATATAGTAAGTGCTTACTTGTTTATAATTGAGTTAAAAAGGCACTAGTCAATGTCCAAATTCCGAAGCTATAAATGGTTTCAAAGATAACATTGCCATTATGCACTGTGATATTTATTTCTCTTATATTAGTTTTTCTGAATAAGTCTTCTTATAAACTTCTTCAAGCCTTTAATGGCTATATATAGTATAAACCTCACATAAAAGATATTTCATGGGATATTATTTTTTCTTAGATAAATTGTACCAATGTGTTTGAAATACTGCTTTTGACAGCACAACTTTAGCTACCGTAATTACATGTAAGACCCAGTAAATTAGTTTTCATGGTCAAGAGCAGCATGCTATAAATCTCCCACTTAGCTACTTTGAATTGCACTTCAATTGGATTCTTAGATGTTGAACAGCATAAGGACATTAAAATTTATATGAAGAAGTAAAGACCTACTTGAGTAAGCTCAGCTAACTGCCTGTTATGTACCAGTTCAAGAGAGGGCCCTAGTCATTGAATTTATTAAACAATATCTATGATATTGACAATTCTGACTATAATTTTTGCTGAATATTTTCTCTAAATTTGTCCAGAAAATGATGCAGAGAATCTGTGTATATAATGAGGCAAGATGATGAAAAACTGAACAAATATTTACGACTGAATTTCACAAAACTATCATGCCGCATAGTACAAACATTTAAATGAGCAAGAATGTGGAGGTACAGTGGGAAATATTCTCAAGATATCTGAAAATAGGACTCTCATTTGATTTAAGATTTTATTAAAGCACATAGCGGACTCTCCCGGGGGATCTCACTCATTTCATGCTCTGTTGCTAGGGAATAGCTTTGTATACGTACTTTTGGTGATGAGCATCTTTTGCTAATAGATGCTTTTCCTGGCTATTCAGCGGGGGTACCTTGGTCAAAATGAATTGACTCTCCAAGGAGTGGTGATCTTTCAGATTTTCCTTGTTGGTTTTGTTTTCCACACAATTCTTTAATAAAAGTTTGCTGTGTGTCATTAACAATCACTTGCATTTATATGTACACTTAAAAGTTATTCTGCTTGATAAGTCTTTTCAGTACTAGCCTGTCCTCAGCTATAAAATGAGTTAAGAAAGATGATAATGTTGTCTCAAAGATTAAATAAGCAAAAATGCACTATGCAAGGGTACTTAGTGGCTCGCCAATAAAATAATCATGGTAGTTATTCAAAGGCATCACCTCATGTATAATTTATGAATTACCTACATGAGCATTACTATTTTAACAGTATTCTCATACTTAGTCAAGGCATGGAACTAAGATTTAGATTAGATTAGGAGCTTTAGATTGAATAGAGAAAGAACATAACTTATATTTGGTGTTTTTCTATCCGAGATTTTATAGCACTTGAAACTGAGATGGAAAACTATAGCAAATTCACAGATCTGGAGGTTAAGAAATTTCCCTAAATCATGGAATAATTTAATTATTCTGAATAGAAATAATAGTTTCTATTCAGAATAAGAAACCACAACTTCTGATTCCTAAAGGTGACATTATGAATTTTCTTCTATACGCATCAGAATTCATGCAATGGATGTTCTCAAGCACTTTTGTAATTGCTTAATAACATCTCCAACTGTTTAGTCTTTTAGATTGCACTTTCCTCATATATAGTATTATCAGAAATTATGTTCATAGTACATAAAATCTGCAATTTTATCAAAAAAGTCAAAGCTATATTTAATTTTCCTAATTTGTGTTTTGGGAATCATTATATCTTCAGATTAAAACTTTGCTATTTATTAGTATCATCACATTTATTGTATATTTGTCCTTGAAAAATATACAAATATCAAATTATTATTTTCAAAGCCTTGGAAAAATACTGCACTAGTGTAGTTTTTAAACTGGTCCTTTAAGTTACATGTTACATAGAAAACCGTAACAAGACTATTAAATCAGCTATTATTTAACCCTCTCCCAGTCCTTCAGACACTTGACATAGTAACATAGATTTCCTTTTTAATTGGTCTCATGTATCTTTCTTGCAAGATTCATATTTGTATTTATGAGTTAAATTCCATTCACAGAAACATATAGTTAACAAAATTAATCCGATTTTGCATAACTAGTCTCTGTATGTGCTAACTATAATTTATTGTCAATTGGACCGCATATGGAATTAAAACCCAAGCAGGTGGACACAATGATGAAAATTTTTTCTTTGTTGGATTCTTTGAGGTTCAGGAAAGCCACCTTAAACCTGGGCCACACCTTCTGCTAAGCCTTTATAAAGGACATGGAAGAAGGAAGCTTTTGTACTCTGCCTGCTTGCCCTTAGAACTTCATTCATTCACTGGCATTAGAGTCTACTTTGTTGGAATTCTGGCATATAAAAAAGATTGTCTGAGACATTCAGCTCTGTGAACTGAACAACCATTGGATTCTTGGACATTCTGTCTAAAGACAGCCAGCTACAGGATATCTGGGCGGAGTCCCAGTCAGGATTCAATATTGATAGTGTAGCAAAAGTCAGGGGCCTGAAACCAGACCAATGACTCATTGTAATGAACATTTGCAAGTAAAGAAGTGTGGATAAAATGTATATTGTGGGACATACTGTGACATATTATTACTTCTCTAATTATATATATATATATATATTTTTTTTCTTTTGTGGAGGTTACAAGGTCAGAGGGCATGTATGACAGGAGAAGGGGATGAGTGGGATTGGGGTACATGATGAGAAATTCACAATGAATCAATACAAAATTAAATAATTAAAAACATTCCCATGGCATATAATTATGAAAATATAAGCCAGAATATGGAAAATCTGTACAACCAGAGACGTAACAGATAATAGATGCAATAAAATAGCATGGATTTATAATGATACCCTAAACTCAAAATCAGAGCATTTGGAAGTAGAATATTTAGGTACTTGGGACAGATTAATCCATAACTGAATTAATGTCCTCATGAATTAGTGAATTTACAACAGAATATATCTATGTCATAAAAGAAGAAATATCTCAACACAATAGACTATAGTTATCCCTCAAGGAATATATAAAATAGAACATGAAATCCAGAGCATGAGGAATACATGAAATGATGGTATATACATGAAGGAGTAAGGGGGATTGTGAGATTCAAAATCTACCATTGGGAGGCATGGCTGTCAGCATATGTTTTACTGGTAAACTTTTCACTTAGCCTGCACCAGCACTGACTGCTTTTCTGAAGGACTCAGTTCTGATTGCCCGCATTCACACGGCAGATCAGAACTATGTTCCAGGGGATATAACAACATCTTCTGGCCTCTGGATGCACCAAGCATTTTTGTCTAGATCTGCATGGCACACAAACATACACGCACATAACACACACACACACACACACACACACACACACACACATACACACACACACATACACACACACACATATGCATGCGCACACGCGTGCACATACGCATATACACACATTTTAAAAACTAATGTGATACAGAATAAAAAGATGAAACATAAAACAATCTAGAGCAGTGGTTCTCAACCTTTCCAATGCTGTGACCCTTTAATACAGTTCTTCATGTTGAGGTGACCTCCAACCATAAAATTATTTTGTTCCTCCTTCATAACTGAAAATCTCCTACCTTTATGAATTATCCGATATGCAGACGATCTGATGTACGACCCCTGTGGGGTTGGGACCCACAAACTGAGAATCGCGGTTTTAACTGAAAGTATCACTGATCAAATTCAGCTAAATTATGTACATGCTCAATTAAACTAATGAATTCAATTAATTAAAATTCTAGAGTAAAATAGTTATATCCACCTAAAATATAAATAAATAAATAAAAAATAAATAAAAGCTAAAAAATAAGCACGTGGTTTATATACACACTCATGCTGTATTAAAAAGTAGACATTGATATACAAATCATTCTTATAGGAAAAAAATCCAAGTAATAATGATTAAAACCTGGAAGTTTACAGGAAAATAAGGCAATTGTCAAATAGCATCCATAAAAGTTCATTTCCAAACTCAAGTACACTAGCAACGTTGGTGTTCCAGAGCAGAACAACGCTGAGTGAGGCTGTAGGCACTCCTCATGTCTCCCCAAAGTCAGAACCTCCCAAGTCTGGGAAAGTTGGAATATTTCACTTCTGCTTATTTTCTACCTGGCAGTTTAGAATGACAATTCTTTATTTATTTTAAGTTTTTAATTTTTTTAAAAAAGATTTTATTTATTCACTTTATACCCCCTACTCCTGGTCACCCCTCTCACAATCCCTACCCTCACTTCCTCCTCTTTTCCTCTGAGAGGGTGGAGCCTCCCCTTCTCTCCCTTCTCCCCCCAGTATTCCCCCCTTCCAGCACATTAAGTCTCTTCAGGGCTAGGCACATCCTCTCCCACTGTGGGCAGACAAGGCAACCCAGGTGGAAGAATATATCTCACAGTCAGGCAACAACTTTTTTGGAAAGTACCTGCTCCAGTCGTTTGGGACCCACATGAAGATTGAGCTGCACATCTGCTACAGAGGTGTGGGAGGCCTAGGTCTAGCTCGTGTATGCTCTTTCATTGGTGGTTTTGTCTCCGAGAGTCTCAAGGGTTCAGGTTAGTTGACTCTGTTGTTCTTCCTGTGGAACTCCTACCCCCTTCAGGGCTCTCAATCCTTCACCTAAGTCTTCCATAAGCATACCCAAGCTTCATCCACTGTTTAGCTGTGGGTATCTGCATCCGTCTGAGTCCGCTGCTGGGTGGAGTCTCTCAGAGGACAGCCATTATTGGCTCCTATCTGCAAGCTTAACAGAGTATCATTAATAGGGTCAGTGATTGTTGCTTGCCAATGGAATGGGTCTCTGATTTGGCCCATTATTGCTTGGCCATTCCTCCATGACAAATCTTTTTTGCTTGTCCATTTAATTTTATTTGTAATTCATTTTTAAATTTCATATTCCATTCCCCGCCCCTCCTCACCCAACCTCCGAATGCTCCACATCCCACACCTCCTCCGCACCCCACCCTATCTCCACATGGATAACCCCAACCCCCACCCCACCTGACCTCTTAAACTCGCTGGGGCTCCAGTCTCTTGAGGGTTAGGTGCATCATCTATGAATGAACACAGACCTGGAAGTCCTCTACTGTATGTGTGTTGGGAGCCTCATATCAGCTAGTGTATGCTGTCTGTTTGGTGGTCCACTGTTTGAAAGATCTCGGGGGTTCAGATTAATTAAGATTGCTGGTCCTTCTACAGAATCACCCTTCTCCTCAGCTTCTTTCAGCCTTCCCTAATTCAGCAACAGGGGTCAGTTGCTTCTGTCCATTGGTTGGATACAAATAACTGTATCTGACTCTTTCGGCTGCTTGTTGGGTTTTTTGGAGGGCAGTCATGATAGGACCTTTGATGAAATGCCCAACAGTAGGGAGAGGGAACTTATAGAGCCCACCCCTGGCAAGAAGACAGGACATCAATTGAGGGATGGAATCCCCATTCCAGAGTCACACCTCTGACCCATAGTTGTTTCTGTCTGAAAGAATTACAGGGATGGAAATGAAGAGGAGCCTGAGGAAAAGAAGGTCCAGAGACAGGCCCAAACTGGGATGCAGCTCAAGCGAAGGTTCCAAGACCTGACACTCTTACTGAGGCTATGGAATGCTCACAAAAGGGACCCTCATGACAATTCTTATTTCACTAGACTGTCATGATAATGACAGCATAATGAAGCACCTAATACTGCAGGTAAAACATGGATTTACTTCTCAGTATGGATCAGACTCTGGATCTGAAAACAAAGGCAGTAGTTTTTGATAGTGCATAGTGAGCACTTATGGATCATCAGAGGTCTGGGGTAGGAGGCTGTGGTCTTGCCTTACCTTTCATTAACTTCTCAGGGCTGCAAGATTATTCCCAGTAACTAGTAGACTCCAGATATGTAAAAAGATGGAAACATGTGTGCTTCATGTCTGTCAGTACTTTCTACAACAGAAGTTTAAATAAAGACCAAAGGAGTCCTGAGCACATAAATACATGTCTACTTTCACCAGCCTAAGCCAAAGTCATGTTCTATATACATAGTTTGTAATTTAGACATTATGTAAGACCGCACACACTATACTGCAGGAATTGGCAATCCATCATACTCTGTAACTTTTTAATAATAGGTTAATAATTGATAAATATCTCATTACTGTTAGCATTGGCTTTGTTAACTGTTTATGCTTTGCTTTCAATAATAGAAAATCCCATGAAAGAATCTTTTTACCCTGAGTGTTTCCTTTGTTTTTTATTTCTTCTTCTTTTTTTCTGAAAGCTTGGACTTCCCTCTGTTAGTTGTTTACAACTGTTTTCAGGTATGGCCGAGTATTCCTTTAAGTTACACAGCATTCTGCCTATATTTCACAGAGACGCCGTTCTTTTCTTATCTGTAGGAATTATAGTTCAAGTGGAAAGGGATGTGAGCTGGTTAAAATAATTAAAACTTATGCTGAAATGCATCTCTCCAGCCTTTAGTCTTGACTGTGATTATTTCTCTTAATGCCTGTCATTGCGGTGCCATCCTGTAGATTTAATTGTACTGTTATTTTTTTGTGCTAATCAATAAAGCATCTCATGTTATTATGTGGTAAATTTCTTTAGGAAATAGACTGAACAAGATATGGTGTTTATAAAAATTTAATTCATATGTAAAATAAATTATATTAATTTTAATTATTTTACATGAAAAGTCTGAGCTTGCTTGAATCTTAAATGCAATAATCTAAAACAATGAGTCTGTGTGCCTGTGATTTCCTTTAGGTCCCTGCTTCAAAGTCAGTCCCTGCTGGTGCAGTCAGAGCTGATTAATTACTGAGTCCAGGAGGCCACAAGCCATTACCATGACTGTCAGACCTCCAAACTCTCTGGGATGGCCTCAGTAATACAATGAATAAAATTTACATATCATTTCTGTAACTTGCTAATGAAATTACCAGAAAATTCTCTCCTGATAGGCACCAATACATGAAAAGAAAAAAAAAAGTATGTGTTACAAACCATACTCACAATAACATACATCTCTATACTGTTTGCCTTGCATAATTTTTCTCAACCACCTCTAATTCAAGTTCAGGAACATCTGATATCATATGACATCTAAAAGATTTGACTTAGCTGAAGTCTAGCACATCCTTGAGAAGTAACAGACTTCTACATAGTGCTGACAAATAGTGGCCTGCTCTGTATTGCTAACCCTGATTACACAATATAGTTAGTTACTTTGCTGTGACAAAACTCCATGACCAAGGTAAGCAATAAAATAAAACATGTAACTGGGCTTACAATGTTAGAGATCTAGACGTTGTGAGAGTGGAGCAAAGTCGTGACACACAAAGAGCCAAAAGCATAAAACCAGACTTCAGTGTAAAACCAGAAACACTCAAGCCAATAGAATAAAAAACTCACATCAGTAAGTTGGAGCAAAGAGAGTTAACTGGGGAGGACTTGGGCTTTTGAAACCTCAAATCCAACCAACCCGCTTACACATCCCCTCCAACAAGGTGATACCTTGTTTTTCCCAAACAGGGGATCAAGTATTCAAACCTACGAGTTTATGGGGGCACTCTCATCCAAACCACCATAATAGTACTGTATAAAATCAAATTAATTAATGTATTTATAAATATTACATAGGAGGCTGAACAATCCAGAGTTCATGGCCCACATCTTGGTTCATATAACATTATGAGCATCACAAAGTGAGGAGATTCAAGCTCTTTGATTTTGTTTCTGTATAAAGTAAGTAATTCTATCATATAGATAACACCTCATTACTGATATGAAACCAATATTGCACAAATGTTTAACAATGGCCCTATGAAATTAAAATCATCCTATTAAAAGTGTCTAAGATTAACATAGTATATCACATTCCATACATAGGACACTTATGACATAAGATAGAAACAAATTTTTTTATCACTTTGATTATGATGTATATATCAAGAAAATGTTAATAGGAAATTGATTAAACCAGCAAGCAAACCAGAACAAAAACAAGCATAAATCTTCCGAAAGGGAGTAATAGGCTCTGTAGAATACAAAACTACAGAAGTATCAGGCCTAACTGCCCACCTTCTGTAGTCTTGGAATGTGTCACTGAATTTACTAATTTCTTTCCGTTCTTTCCTGTCTCCCAATTTACTACAAACACACACATCCTCATTGGCTTCTGTTACTCATGATCTATTTACTTTCTATTTATTTATTTACTTTTACTGATTTACTTAACAATAAACAAATAAATATTGAGCATAGCTGACACAAATGAGAAGATAGAAAATGTCTAAAAAACACAAATTTGTATGATCAGATTAAGAAACAAAGTAATAATTCATTAATGGCTTTATTACTACATGCAAATGGTATGGATATTATGGGTTGTTTTCATTTTTTTATGTTTCTTTGATTGCTTCTTTTTTCTTTCTTATTTGGTACTTACAAACTAGAAAACATGCAAATATATTATGCATCTTAATTAATTAAGAAATTAACTTAAATGTTCTTAACTATGCAGCTACTCCAGCTTTCTAGATATAGCAGAAGGAGGACCAACCAATATTTTTATATTATTCATGGCTACTTGTGAATGGAGGGTTACCAGACACCTTGTCTCAAAAACCATAAATAAATAGATAAATAAAATGAAACAATTCAATCCAAGTAATAAAGTGGTCATTTTCATGGTTTTACCTTAACTTCTTCCTTTCTTTCCCCCTGTCCCTTCTTCTTTCCTTCAAATTTGACTTTTATTCTTTCTGTCTGTCATAAAATGAATTACTATATTTTATTAGCATATTATCTATCCTGTTTGGTAGAATGTTGTAAAATAGAAATACATCAGTCGGTCAGTTCATTTTACAAATTTTCCTAAGGAATGAAGATAGCTTTGGGGACAGAGCAATGAGGCCAGCAGAAGTACCAAACAGTTTCTATCACACATGAAGGTCACTAAGGGTTACTATACAGCTAAGTTAAAGGAAGAGGTTCATATCTGGGGAAATTTTAGATTGCTACTATCAAGGGAAACTGCACACATATTAATTTTCCATTATCCACAGATGATCCAATTTGATATAAGACACCAGAGTAAAGGCTTTGTTGTTGTTGTTTGTTTGTATTTTTTTACTTCTATTGTTTTCTAAATTGTTTTATTATACAGAGAAAAGAGTATATGGAAATTTATTTCCCTCACTTCTCGTTTTCTATGCAAGATGAAAGGCAGTGTGTTCATAGAAAGTATAGCTATCTCCTGAGAGGCTCTGCCAGTGCCTGGCAGATGCAGAAGTGGATACTCACAGTCATTCATTTGAGAGAGCACAGGGTCCCCAATGAAGGAGCTAGAGAAAGGACCCAAGGAGCTGAAGGGGTTTGCAGCCCCATAGGAGGAACAATATGAACTAACCAGTACTCCCAGAGCTCCCTGGGACTAAACCACCAATCAAAGAAAACATATGGTGGGACTTGTGTCTCTAGTTGCATATGTAGCAGAGGATGACCTAGTTGGTTATCAATGGGAGGAGAGTCCCTTGGTCTTGTGAAGGTTCTATTCCCCAGTATAGGGGAATGCCAGGACCAGGAATGGGAATGGGTGGGTTGGTGAGCAGGGAGATGGGGGAGGGTATAGGGGATTTTCAGAGAGGAATCTAGGAAAGGGAATAACATTTGAAATGTAAATAAAGAAAATATCTAATTAGAAAGAAAGAGAGAGAGAGGGGGAGGAAGGAAAGAAAGAAAGAGAGAAAGAGAGAGAGAGAGAGAGAGAGAGAGAGAGAGAGAGAGAGAGAGAGAGAGAAAGAAAGAAAGAAAGAAAGAAAAAGAAAGAAACATCTCTAACTATTCAGGGCCAGCCGGTGACTCACAGTCCACCACCGGCAGGAATGAGCAGGAATGAAGTGCTGAGACTTCAAGGCAGAGATTGGCTCTGTTCCTCACTACCTCCTAATCAGTAACTTATGAAGCAAGAGTAATTAAAAGATGACTTCCAGTAAAGACAAGCTGACTGCAGAAAGAGTATAGAAGTTATTTATAGAATTTAGAATAATTGTAAGACTTTCTAATGATTGTCAATGATAATATTAAATAAAAATGAGAAAAAAAAACTCCCCAGTGATCTCAACATTGCCCATGAATTGTCAAGTTTTTGCTAGGCACAGTATTAAGTCCCTTGTTAGAAAAAGGATTTAAATTCCAGGAGTTCCATTTACCCTGCTAATATAATTTTACTGTTGCTTCGACTATCTCCATCTTCTTTGTAAGGCAAATATTGTGGATTTTAATTAATAATGAAGCAGCCAAGGCTCAGGTGGGCTAAGGTGAAACTGTTCAAAGGTCTTTGAGAGCTATCATACAGTTATGGTTCAGTACAGGTGCTAAATATCCAACCTACGAGCCAAACATGCACTGTGATTCTGAGGTGATTTTGGTAGCTGTAATGGACTACATAATACACAATGAAATATTTATAGAGAAATTCCTATGTAGTAACATTAGAAAGGAATTCACGGTATTAATACCTTAGGCATATACAATGATGTCAATGTCATTTAATCAAGTAAATAACAAGCAGGAAGCATTGACATGGTATTCAAATGACAGTGAGCTCAATGTAATGGTACATTTCTAGGAACATTGTTTCATATGCAAAGATGTAGTGATGCCTGGTTAAAGCAGGTTCCGATTTGAAGTTCAAGGGACTGAATTGATATCTATTGTCCTAAAACTTGCAACAACATGATCACAGGCCTGAGGTGCTAGAGAATGACATTCTCCATATCAGCGATATATTTCTATTTCTTAACCCAAGCACAAAACTGCAAGTATAGTTTTCAGTTGGAATTAGTAAACAGAAAAAGGGCAGAATGCAGACAGAATGCATTTTCTCACACTTGCACTAGTCAGAGTGATGCCATAGGTCGAATCAGAGGATCATACCTTTCGTTCATCAACATAGAGTTCCCACAGGACACTTAACATTGGTATGGGAATGAATGCTCAGTTTGTAATATAACGGCAGGCTAGGGAAACTGGAGAAGTGTAAGGCATAGGCTCTGATGGGATATGGCATCTGAAAATCATTTTCATGATACAGGGAACTATGTATTGGTTTGAGAAGGAAATGTCATCTAATTGGTGACTGTAAAAGACATTAGGGGGAAAATGATTATGGCTAGCAGAGTTACAAAGCATTCTGTTTATCCTGGAATCAATAGAGTGAGATGACAGATAGGGTGCTGTCCATCACAGCAAAGAATGGCCAGTTGTCAGGATTAGATAGGATCCTGGATAGGTGTAAAAGATAATGATGGTTTTGCTTTTTAAACTATCTCCTGATATCTGGACTTCTGGCCCATTTCCCCCTATTAGGGCAGCAACTCATAGTAAAATTAGATGAATTTTTGTCATTGTTGTTGGTTAGAATAGTTGTTGTCAATATTCTTTGTAATTTGCCATTATCAGGCACATCTGAGCAATACTGCAGTAATGTGCTGCATGGGGGAGATTACCTCCTTCACAGTTCAGTACTGAATAGAATGACTGAACAGCAAGCCAAGAAAAGAAACTTGCTTCATCTAAAGAGGAGGAACTCTCTATCTTAGCCTGTGTTAACACATATCCTTCTAATTTCAACCTCCTATATTGAAGGTTATGACAGGAGAATATAAACCTTTCCTTCAATGTAGAAGTTACTTCATTGCACATTACCTAGTCTCACATGTACTACCATCTTTAATGCTGTAGGACTAGAGAGAGCTTACTTAGATGTTTGCATTACAGACAGAATGAACTGCTCTGTGGTGTTTAGAGAGAGCACTGGACAACTGGAATATTCAGTTTTAACTCTCAAGTGTTTTACATGATTTCTTTGGGTTGATTGTCCAGCTGTAGCAGAGACTAATTAAAACTCTGCACACTTATCTCTGGAGACTAGCTGAGTTTTGCAAATATCTTGAGAAAGACAGCCTGAGAAGCATTTTCTTTTAAACCTGGAAGATTTTGGATGTTAATTAGTTTTGTGATCATTAAATTTCGCGGTTCACACAAGAAAGTGATGCTCAGTTCTTCTCTGCATGATTGATTTCAGTTCCTTACTTTACTTTATAAAGGATCCTCACTAAGTAAAAGTAAATAAATTAAAGTTTTTTTTTTTTTCAATCTGACATAGAAGAGAAAGAATAATGAATGACTCTTCTTTTGTATATTACAGGACTTCAAGTAAAGGAAAGGCTCTTTCTAGAATATAGTTCTAATTCTTCATGCTGATAAACAAGAATTCTAGTAGGTTTTAGGGAAAAGTTATGATGAATTTGTTCTAGAAATCTAAATGATGAAAAATACGTTATAAGAAAGATTCTAAATCTCAGCAAAGTTTCTAGCATGTCTAATAGTTGATAAAATAAACAAATGAAATCACCCTAATTGGTTTTTTTTTTATTTCATAAATTATGATAAAACAAAGACCTAACCTTCAGGTTTTATGCTGACTAATAGGAATTGCAGCCCTGCTTTTGATAAGGAGATATTTGAGTTGGGTGATGTAGGTAGTGTATGCGATTCACCTTGTTAGAGAAAATTAAGGCCCATTTCTTCTGGCTCCAGATGTTAATGAATGAGAACAAGATCAGCTTAAGTACATAGCATTGTGTTGGCTCATCTACACTTCTGCTTCAGGATACAATCACAGAACCATTGTAGACATCACCTAAAGATCAGTGAAGATTAGGCCTTTAGTCGGAAGCAGATGATGATCTCAATAGAAGGGTACCACACCTGGAAAGGCTGAGGAAGTGTCTCAAGAAAAAGTTCAGAGAATATAAAACTGCTGTGATATGCATATATCTTTTATTTTATTTTACTTTTTATTTGATATTTTCTTTATTTACATTTCAAATTCACATTTCCTAGTTTCCTCTCAGAAAATCCCCTAATCCCTTCCCCCTCATCCTGCTCCCCAACTCACCCACTCCTGCTCCCTGGCCCTGGCATTCCCCCACACTGGGTTATACAGCCTTCATAGGACAAAGAGTCTCTCCTCCCATTGTTGTCTGACTAAGCCATCCTCTGCTACATATGCAGCTGGAGCCATGAGTCCCACCACCATACTCTTTGGTGGTTTAGTCCCTGGGAGCTCTGGGGGGTATTGGTTAGTTCATATTGTTGTTCCTTTTATGGGGCTGCAAACCCTTTCGGCTCCTTGGGTACTTTCTCTAGCTCCTTCATTGGGGATCCAGTGGATGGCTATGAGCATAAGGCAGAGGGAGACAGTAAAACAGAGGAAAGTTGTGTATCACATGGGCCACATGATACAACAGTGATTCCAAGTATTACATGGTGGTACCAGTCATCTTGGTTTATGTGTGCAAACACTCTGATATCTATGCATTAGTTTAATCATCTAGTGACACATGACTCAATTCTTACCACTCTTTTCAGCTAAATATTGTTGCATATACAAAGATATGTATACATATGCAACCCACATACACAGTCACACTTGCATACAAATGGAAACATGTACCAATATGAGGTATATACATCTATATAAAATATTTGTGTGTGTGTGTGTGTGTGTGTGTGTGTGTGTGTGTGTGTGTGTAATGCTTTTAATTTGATGTTTTTCTTAAAAAGCAGAAAAGGAGGATTATGAACATTGGATCAATATTGGTTGCCAAATCCATTGGGATTGTTCATAGAATCATAGTCTGTGTTTGTAATCTACACCTGATAAAGTTTGGGTTGGAATCAAATGTACTAATAAACATGTCTTTCATTTAAAATGCATTCACAGAAGTTCTTCCAACTGGTAATAAGGACACATGCTCCACTATGTTCATAGCAGCCTTATTTATAATAGCCAGAAGCTGGAAAGAACCCAGATGTCCCTCAATA
>NC_034590.1:27492312-27497603 GCF_900095145.1 Mus pahari | reverse complement strand
AGAGGAATGGATACAGAAAAATGTGGTACATTTACACAATGTAATAGTACTCAGCTATTAAAAACAATGAATTTATGAAATTCTTGGGCAAAGGATATCATCATTAGTGAGGTAACCCAATCACAAAAGAAGTCACTAGATATGCACTCACTGATAAGTGGATATTAGTCCAGAAACTTAGAATATCCAAGATACATTTTGCAAAATACAAGAAAACCAAGAAGGAAGACCATTGCGTGGGTACTTCATTCCTCCTTAGAATAGGGAGCGAAATACCCATAAAAGGATATAGATACAGAGACAAAATTAAGAGTTAAGATGAAAGGTTGGACTATCCAGAGACTACCCCACCTGGGGATCCATCCCATCATCAGTCACCAAACCCAGATACTAATGCACATGCCAGCAAGATTTGCTGAAGGGACCCTGATGTAGAGGCCTCTTGTGAGGCTATGCCAGTGCCTGGCAAACACAGAAGTGGATGCTCACAGTCAGCTAGTGGATGGAACACAGGGCCCCCAGTGGAGGAGCTAGAGAAAGTACCCAAGGAGCTGAAGGGGGTTGCAACCCTATAGGTGGAACAACAATATGAACCAACCAGTACCCCCTTAGCTCGTGTCTCTAGCTGCATATGTAGCAGACCTAATTGGCCATCATTGGGAAGAGAGGCCCCTTGGTCTTGCAAACTTTATATGACTCAGCACAGGGGAATGCCAGGGCCAAGAAGTGGGAGAGGGTGGGTAGGAGAGCAGGGGCAGGGGAGGGTATAGGGAACTTTCAGGATAGCATTTGAAATGTAAATAAAGAAAATATCTAATAAAAAAATCTGAATGAAAAAAATAAAATGCATTTACTTTCTGTTAACATTTACTTGCGACCAACTCATTTTATTTGAGTTGGCATCCCCACAGAATAGACTTAAACTCTGCTTCTATGTTTAAGACCATCAATGTGGGAAACACTACTACTACAGGAATGACCCAGGGGCGTAGTGTATTACTTGGGGGTAAAACTTACTGCTCAGTGTAATGCCTTCTCTGAACTAGGCCTGGTAAATGTTGATTTTTTTAGGACCCATCCCCAAATACAAGTTGAAAAAGCTATGTAAAAATGCCACAGAAATATGGGTTCAAAAACTTTTATTGGCTACAACATGGGGTGATACTGATTTCATGAGACGGCTTTTGGCCGGTTGTTTGTTTTTCTCTTAAAAAGTACAGAGCTGATTTCCTGTTTTCAGTTTGACATGTAAGTGGCTTGAAATTGCCACTCTATCCTGTGACAAGTAAAAAGCTGAGCAAAATGAAAAATCAATATACCTTGTTAGAGCTGTAAGAGAAGCCAAGTCAGGGGAGAAACTGCAACCCACAGCATCCAAGATTCTGATGGGTGAATCTAGAGAAGCACCCGACAGAAGAGACATGTCCAAGGAATCAGTGTCGAGACCGTGGCTCTCTGATGAAGAGAGAGGAGGTGACAGTAAGCTCCAGGGTTGGTCACAGCTGCCTCTGTGGTCCTCACAATAAATGCTGGAGGAACATAACTTTCTGCTTCACCATTTGAAAAACTTGGGAGTACTCCACTCAGCCTTACCAATGCTCTTGCAGGGAATACCAGAACCTGTATTTGATCATTTTTGCCAGTGTTTCATAGGTTTCTTCAAAAGAAAAAAACAATGTCCCCTAGTTAAGGAAATGCTGTATCACAAAAAAAAAAAATCAAATAAAAAACAAACAAAACAACAACACCCCCTTGTGATTGTAAGGTTGACAATTCAGACCCATATGCTTCTCAAAGGACCGAGCTCTTATCTCAGGGCTATAGAGCCATTTTCCTCCCTCGGCCAAGGACCATCCTTGCCTTGGAGAAGGTTTCTGAAAGAGGCGAAACAAGACTTGAAGTCAAATTGTGGGTCCAAGTTCTTGAGAATACTTTCCAGATTGCTTTCTCTGGAGAGACAGCTCTCTCTCAATTTTTTGCTTGAGACAGTTCTCCAGGCAGGTCTCTCTTGCTATTCTAAAAAATTCTCTGGACAGCTCATTTCTTGTAGATTATAAACTCAGTCTTTTATTTTACATATCAATCCAGACATTTACTCTAGGTTCCCTTTTGATTATCCTATAAAGTAACATCTCCTGACCCCAAGCACTTGATTTTTAGAGGACAACAAGCACACATTTCCCCCCTAATATTGCAAAAGAATCAGAGATCTGTCTGCCTTTCTAACGACAGACGATAAACTATCAAGGTGGGATCTCACCCGGGAATTATCATTTCTACCATTCCTGAGCCTGGACCTAAATTCCCTCTGTCCTAGGCTGACCTTGAGCTCAGGAATCTGTGTATCTTTGTAAGCATAAACAAAAAAAACTTATCTGGGTTGGATCTCTTATAATCACTATTCCCTATATTTCTTTATGTCCTTTTTAGCATCTTTCTAATAAGTAGGCTCATAGTACAACTGCTTTTGTTCTTTTAGATTCATGAAGCTCCTCATATAATTCATATTGCATACTTATATTTTTCATAGTTGATTAATTATATATTTTTGAACTCATGATTTTGGAGTTTTTCCCCACAGCCTGAAAGACTATCCTTAAGTTCCAAGCATTTACTATTTTGCTGAGATAGTAGTCACTCCTTCCAGACTCATGATGTCTCTGATTATCATGGAGTCATTAATGTTAGCATGGAGGATATTCCTTGGAGGAATGTGGAAATATGTACATTAAACAAACAAGCCTTATTCCCATAGTAGTCATTGGTACTTATGGAGGCCCTTGCTCTGTTGGCCCTGTTTCAGGGGCAGGAATGATGTCATTCCACCCTTACTGAGGTTATGCTGAACCCAGCATCCCCTTATATTCTTCGACTGCATTTACAGAAGCTTACTTATGTCAAATCCTTTTGCCCAGGAAATGTAGTCTAGTTATTAAGGAGAAAAAACAAAACAAAACAAAACAAATCATAACACATTAAATTTAAAAGAAGCACTTAGAAGTAGCAAAGTGAGGATCAGTGATGCCAGGGTTATTATAATTATCCAACAAAACCGGACGTGGTGGCGCACGCCTTTAATCCCAGAGGCAGAGGCAGGTGAATTTCTGAGCTCGAGCCAGTCTGGTCTACAAAGTGAGTTTCAGGACAGCCAGGGCTATAGAGAGAAACCCCGTCTTGAAAAACAAACAAACAAAAAAACAAAAAATAATTATCCAACAAATATTAAAACAGGAACAATTATTATGCTACTGGATATGAATATATACAAACAAACACAGAAACTTCACCAAAAAATGCTCATATCTAGAAACATCTCCCCAAAAATGTATTTTTTTATATTTATTTTTCTCATTCTCAGAGCAGATTTACTTTTTTGTTCTTCGGGCCCATAGTGCTGCTAGTCAGAATGTCCCACTATTTTTGAGTTTGTTGACAATAGTTGAAATGACTTATTCTTACTAGGTCCCAATTCTGAACATCTAAATTAGAGAGGCCAGAGGACCACCCTTACCAAAGTATGAAACTTGGTCAAATTGGCTAAGATGGTGAAAAATTTTACAAGGCAAAAATATGCTTATTGGAAATGTTTACTTGGAATCACAAGTTTATAAGCTGTTTGCAGACATGCAGAAACTCATCCCGAGTTTTTAGTATATAGATTACTTTATAGAATAACATTGGGAGATAGCAATAATTTTTTATGAGGAAAATTAGGTTAGAGTTTAACACTGTATGCTAATACTCCTGAAATTTCATGAACTACTTTAATCCACAAAACTCTGAGGCATATATATTTTCAGATGAGTCATTGAGACTCTCAGATGGATATAATCAAATTGGGAAGTGTGGACATTTGCTACCACTAACATAGTTAAAGACAAGTGTTATTTCCCAAAACAACTTCCTTATGTGTTCTCAGTGTAGAGATTTATTGACAATTTTATAACATTTGTAATCAATCAATGCAAATAGAGCTTTACTAATTAATATTGTTTTCTCTGTAAACAAAGGAAGTAGGCAGGTGTCATTTTTTTTTCTATTTCTACCTCATGCACACATTCATCAGCCTTGCCAATAAACCCTGACCTCAAGCCCATTATTAGACATCTGCACAGATGCACAGTGAGGCTAGCTAATGTTGGTCAGCATCAACACCTTCCCCCATCAACACCTTCCCCCATATCGTGCCAAAGGCTTTCCTCTACAGCCTCATTCCAGCAGCTGAAATGCCAGCTCCTGAGATCAGGTAGTGAACATTATATTTCTTTCTGTCTGTGCCTAAGGATGCTATGATACTTCACACTCTTTGCCTTGAATTATAATTTGTTCTGTACAGCATTCATTTAGTGATCTCAGAAGACATACATCCTGAAAGGTCCAAGTTCTAAAAGGTAAATTTCTAAGATATTGCTCTAGAACATCTGCATTCTATTCTGGGTCTATGTCCCAGAGTGTTTATATTCTGGAAAATTCACATTGGAATAGGTTTACATCCTTGAAATTCTATATTTAGGGAAGTATACATCTTTTGTGTAAATCCAGAGGACTCATCGTGGGTAGCTGATCTACATAAATAGTTTCTTAATACCAGAAACAGAACTTGAATGAAATAAATCTCATGTGTGTTTTACATTTAAATATGCTAAAATATGACATTTTCAGAGGGTTCTATTTTAGAACTAACATGATATTAGTGCAAGCAGATATTACTGATATGAAGGAAGTGATTAATGTCTTAAGTAAAAATATGCCAATCTTACTGGTTCACTGAAATGTTGAACCAAATGGACCTTATTTCTTTCTTTTTATTTTTTATTTTTTATTAGATATTTTCTTTATTTACATTTCAAATGCTATCCCGAAAGTTCCCTATACCCTCCCCCCACCACTGCTCTCCTACCAACCCACTTATACTTCTTGGCCCTGGTACTTCCCTGTGCTGAGTCATATCAATTTTGCAAGACCAAGGGGCCTCTCTTCCCAATGATGGCCTACTAGGCCATCTTCAGCTACATATGCAGCTAGAGAGGCGAGCTCAGGGGACACTGGCTAGTTCATATTGTTGTTGAACCTACAGGGTTGCAGCCCCCTTCAGCTCCTTGGGTACTTTCTCTAGCTCTGCCATCCAATAGCTTACTGTGAGCATCCAATAGCTGTGTTTGCCAGGCACTGGCATAGCCTCACAAGAGGCCTCTATATCAGGGTCCCTTCAGCAGAATCTTGCTGGCATGTGCAATAGTGTCTGGGTTTGGTGGCTGATGATGGGATGGATCCCTGGATGGGGTGGTCTC
>NC_034590.1:27470130-27492301 GCF_900095145.1 Mus pahari | reverse complement strand
CAATCCTAAATCTGATAGAGGACTAATATCCAATGTATACAAAGAGCTCAGGAAGGTGGACCTTATTTCAAATGGTCTTTTGATGTCTACTTTCTTGACATACGAGAAAAACAGGATTTCAATACCACATTAGATATATGTGCTCATGTGCTCATAAATTAAATTATCTAGAAAAAGTACAATTTGTATGCTTGTAGTTGCCACATTATAAGTTTGGGTAGTAAAATTTAACTTTATCTAAAATATTTGATGATAAGTACAGAATTGGTCATTATTAAAATAATTCTACTGTACAATTTTTCATTTTATGGATGTTGAGTGTGGAGTAGAGAAGATATGACTTTGCTCTGCCTTCTCAGTACCTCATTAGTCTCCTGAAGAACAATCTTTTGCATGAAGATTGTAGGCTAACATGTGCAGAGAGAAATCCAACATCCTTAAAAAGTAGACAACATATCACTGAGCATAGAGAAGCCAAACTGCTGCCTATCCGGAGTCTTCACTCCTAGGAGCTCATGGTATTAGATTGTACTTTGTATGCTACCAACAGAGAAAGGTAAACAGCAAACCAGTTATAAACATTTAGATCTAAATGGTGATCTGTGTAAAAAAAAAATACATTGTTGTACCAGTGACCCAAAATTTGTGGGACCAATGAACCAATTTCTGATGGATTTCAGATCTACATAATGTGATAGAACTTATCCCCAACAGTGCATGGGAGCCAAAACTGGATAGCCCAGGGACTTATGGACAAAATACTACTATTCCAGTAAAGGGATGTCTCAATAAAATGACTCCCAGTGGCATTCTACTATAGTCATAGATTAGTACATTGCTCAGCCATCATCAGAGCAACATCCTCCTGCAGTAAAGGAAATAAATACAGAGACGCGGATCCAGACTATGTGCAGAGAGTAAGAGACCTTGGAATTCCTAGTCTTAAATGAGATGTCTTCATTCAATACCCTGCTAAGGGTTATGGAAACCCTGTGGAAGAGCAGGTGAGAGAGTGTTGGAACGAATATTGAAGACACTAAGGAAGCAAGGGCTCCTAAAAACAGAATGGCTATATGTTAAATATCACAGAGACTGTGGCAGCATGCATGGGGCATGGGGTCTGCACCATATGAGGTCCCAGCACTGAAAGGATAAGAGGGATCAAGTTCTCATATCTAACTCAGAATCTACCTCCAATGGATAACTGCTTCCATATGAAAACTGAGTTTTCTCCAATGCATTCTCACTAGGGATAGAAGTCACTCAAGTGCAGGCACCATGCCCAGCAATAGATGACCAATACTAAATAAACTCAATGCATATTTGAAGGTTCTTTGACTCCTGTTTTGTCTGGGTTTTTGTGTTTTTAACCTTACAAGTCCGTTGTGCATATATTATGGCTTCTGGTTTTGTGTTTTTATGGGATTCATGTGTGTGAACATGTGTGCTGTGCTTCTCCCTTGTCTCCTTTTCTTCCTTTTGTTTATTTTGTCTTTTTCTTTCTTTCTTTTTTTAAGGATTTATTTATTTATTATATGTAAGTACACTGTAGCTGTCTTCAGACACTCCAAAAGAGAGCATCAGATCTTGTTATGGATGGTTATGAGCCACCATGTGGTTGCTGGGATTTGAACTCCAGACCTTCAGGAGAGCAGTCGGGTGCTCTTACTCACTGAGCCATCTCACCAGCCCCTATTTTGTCTTTTTCTTATTTGTTTGTTTTTACTTTGTCTTATTATTATTCATTAGATGACTGTTTGTTTCATAAGGTGGGGGACAGAAAGGGTGTGGATCTGAGTGGAAAGGAAGGTGGTAGGGAAACCATAGTCAGAATAAATTGTATGAGTAACATCTATTTTCAAAAAGAAAAATAGAAAAAATAATCTGTGGTATTTCTCACTGTATTTTCTATCTGTTTATTGATATTATTTTGTTTATGCAGTATTTCTTTGAAACATAGTGTAATTTAAAATTCTTTGTTAGGTAATTAATGTACATGTATTTCCTTGTGGTTAATTTAAATTTTGAAGATATTCTCTCACTTTATTGGGGCATGGTGTCCTACTTCTCATATTCTTTAGCATTGCACTTCAATCTATGCATTAAAACAAAACCTAAAGTAAAGCAAAACAAAAGAAAATAAAGAAATAAATAAGCAAATGACTGCTATAACTCGTCTTTACAGGCCATCAGTAACAGTGTGCATGTACTGATGTGATGAAGTAAGTTTTAAATTCTATAGGTAGGATGGAGAGTGGTGATATCAGGGAAAGTAGTCAGAATTTCAGTACCATATGTAAGTGTCATCATGGTTATCATTAAAGGAATCAGAATCTACAGAGATTTTTAACTTTGAAAACTTTATCAATGTGTCTATACAGATGTTAATAGTGCAAGTTCTGAGTAGGCTTCAGAATCAATGGACAGAGGAAAGACTTTTTGATTATTGTACAGACTTAGAGTACTTATCTATTCTTCACTCGTGGAAAGAAAGAAAGGATGAGCCTCAAAAGAAGAAATGCAGCCCTTTGAGAAATATATTCTTCAAGTTTGTCATCTAGTACATCCCCATTGAATATTCAATATATTCAGCATTAGGTAACTTTACACTTAGAAAGAAAATAATGTATTTTCAATTTTATCAGAAATTGACATTGAACTAAAGTTAATTATTGGAAGGAAAGGTGATTCTATATCTATTGCACAGTGATGCAGTAGTCATATGAATGATTGGGTGTTTTCGGGCATGGGTCCCAGTTAAGCTAATGGAACCCCATACCCACAAAGGAGTTATTTTGACTATTAATTCATGTACTAGTGGAACAGGAATTGGCATAAGTGCTGTAGATGTCACCTACATTAGACAATAAGCAGTCAGATGCTAGAAAATGATATGGGGATGTATCCAGAGTGTTCTCAAGCTACTAAAGAGTAAACTGAAGGCAGTGTTACTGTTATAGAAAGTTTAGGAGGTGGGTTAAACTCACATTCTTGAATTATTTAGAATTGTGGGCTGCAGTCATGCTCAGTTCCACCTGCTTATTTCCTTGATCAAGAGAGTGATGGATCTCAGAGAACTCAACTGGTTACTTCATACTTGGACAAGTAGCAACTAATCTCAGCTTCTGTTCCTCCTCTATTATAATGTGCCAGACGTTCAGGGAACGAGCTGCTACATGCTGTTTTGTACCTACCTACTACAGTAGGCACTAGGAAATAATGACTCAAAGCTATATTGAGTAATAAGATATCAACTCCTTTAGTTTTCTGCATCATACATAGCAATTACACCACAATATAGACCAATGTTGACCCCAGATCCATTGACTATATTAGGCTATATCATCAATGAAGTAGATGATGCTAAAAATATTTAGAGCTGCTGAGATAAAAAGCATTATTAGTACTTTGTAAATATTTTGATGTATTGAAGGATGAGGCTTAAATACAGTGGAAATTCAAAACTGAAGACATTTATGAGATATAAGAAACCGAAAATATTTGTTTTGGTGAGTGTGTGTGTGAGCGTGTGCATGTATGTATGTACGTATGTATGTACGTGTGTATGTGTGTGTGAATATTATGTGTTTGTACACATACACATAGTGTGGTGATTTTAGCAGAAATTACACCCTTCACAGTAGACTCATATTTAAATGCTTGGTTCCCATTTTGAGGACATGTTTGTAACGGATTAGGAGGTATGGGCTTGTTGGATGAAGTCTGGCCTCATTGAAGGAGAGGTAACTGGGTGTGGACTTTGAAGTTTCAAGTGCCCATGCTATTCCATTTGGTTCTCTCTCTGTCTTTGGTTGGTGATTCAGATATATGCTATTAGCTATTGCTCTAGCACCATGCTTGTTTGCTTGTCTGCAACCATGCTCCCTGTCATGATGGTCATGATCTACAGTCCTGTGGAACCACAATCTCCCAAATTATATGCTTTATCAGTTTCCTGACATGGTGTTTTGCCACAGCAACATAAATGTAACTAAGACACATGTATGCAGGTACATGCCCACAAGTATGTGAAGTCCAGGGGTTGGCATCAAGATAGGTGGTTCTGTTTGTTTGTTTGTTTGTTTGTTTGAGACAGGACCACTCAAAGAACATGAACATTATAAATAGTTAGGATGTCTGGCCACTAATGAAATTTAGGAATCCATGTATATAGGCACCACTTCTTCCCTCAATGCCAAAGGTGACAGACATTTGCTGCCATATTTGCTTTTATGTGGGTCAGAGCTCAGTTCCTCATGACTATGCATCGGGCACTTTACTGAATAAGCAATGCATCCAGCCAAAAATGTATATTTAAGTATTTATTTCAGTTTTAATAATAGCATGTTTAGTGATTATTTATTGGATATGTTTTTTTGTTGTTGTTGTTTAGTTGGTTTGGGGGATGATAACATTATTTTCAGCCACCTAGTAGGCTGAGATTGGGTGAACTGTTTGAGTCCAGGAGATTGAGATCAAGTCAAACTCACCAGTTTAATGGATACACATGATATAAGAGATTCCATTCAAGAATAACTCCTGAAAAATTTAGATTCACAGAATTTCATACTTAAATATACATACTTATATATGAATGTATATATATGTCATATATACATTTATAATTTAAAAGAGCAAATGTATCTAAGTAAGACTTTATATATTTTTCTATGTAATATGTCTAAAAAGCACACACACATACACACATATATATATATACATATATATATATGTACTTTTTCTATGCATTTTATAGTAAATACATCAACTATATGTTATCTGAAAAAGAAATCAGATCCTATGTGTTTGTGTTCTAAAGAGTTAACATAGACATAATGAAGTCCATGCACTGAAATTCATGTTTTTTATATGAGAATTCATTAAAACTTTTATGCAAAACTTATGTAGCTCTATTTTGGAAGCAATTACAATGCATATGAGCCATATGGATACACATTTCCTCTGCCCGTAAAAGTATAGAGTAGAAGAAATGGCATCATTAATTCAGGAAATAAAATTGTGGCACATAACCCAGAGTATTAATGAGCACAGCAGAGACAGGCATGCAGAGGGAATGGTGAGCGGCAAATGAAAGAAGTGAAAGGGAAGATACAGGGGAGAGACATACAGTCTTAGATGAAAAGCTGTGAGGGCGTTATGATTCAGGGGAGAATGACTATCACTACTGTGCAGTTATGTGGTCATTATAAACATCACCGGGTGTTACGGAAAATTCTCAAGTTCATAAGGAACATACATTGAAATATCTAGAAAACCTTCATCAATAATACAATATTTGAGGAAATTATGTTACAACTATAAAGTACCTTTAAAATAAATTAAGGTAAAATAAATGTGTAATTGCAGCATACATGGCAACTTCTTGTCTAATATCTGGACTGCACTTACATTTTCATGCCAACAGAGATGAGAAAAAGCACAAACATGTGTTCGCTTCTCATGTGTGTCTAAGTGACTCATGACTGAAGGTAATTGATTTAGTTACCCACTTACCTTACTGTGTTTTCTGTAACACTTGAGATCTCTCAAACTAACACATATTTATCATCATAGTGGTCCAGAGTAGAGGGAAAGAACATATGTGTATTTAATGAGAATCTCAACCCCTAGCACCAAAACTTTCATGGAAGTCTTAATGAATCAATTTAGATATGGGTATTAATCTACTGAGACACTTCTGCAAGTGGCAAGTCACACTCACTGTGCGTCAATCATCTTTGGCAGTGGATGGAAGGTAAAGCCAGATTAATTGCTTTCCTCACTTGCAGCTGCTCATGCCATGCCTTTATGCTTGTTAACGGCCAGAAGCATCTTTGAGAACAGGCAGATGTCCAATACTATGGGATGTGTACTGCATATTGTGACACTTCCCTCAGCTTTCCATTCAGCTTTCCATATATCTTTGATAGATAAATCATGGCACAATTTAGTGTAAGTTCTGAGATTTTTTTTTTAAACAGTTTGTCAGTATAGATTAGAATTAAGACATGACACTCTGCAATGAAGTCCTTAAGACTCTAACAGACGTATGTTTTAGGATCTATTTGTCTTACAGGGTATGTTCTTCTGCCTACATATTCTATGTGATGTGCTTCACATTTATCATGTAAGATACACATAGAGCTAAGATGAAAGGATGGACTATCCAGAGACTACTCCATCTGGGAATCCATCCCATCATCAGCCACCAAACCCAGATACTAATACACATGCCAGCAAGATTCTGCTGAAGGGACCCTGATATAGCAGCCTCTTGTGAGGCTGTGCCAGTGCCTGGCAAACACAGAAGTGGATGCTCACAGTCAACTATTGGATGGAACACAGGATCCCCAATGGAGGAGTTAGAGAAAGTACCCAAGGAGCTGAAGGGGGATGCAACCCTGTAGGTGGAACAACAATATGAACTAACCAGTACCCCCTGAGCTTGTGTCTCTAGCTGCATATGTAGCTGAAGATGGCCTAATCAGCCATCATTGGGAAGAGAGGCCCCTTGGTCTTGTAAACTTTTTTTGACCCAGCACAGGGGAAGGCCAGGCCCAAGTAGTGGGAGTGGGTGGGTAGGGGAGCAGGGGCGAGGGGGGGTATACGGAACTTTTGGGATAGCATTTGAAATGTAAATAAAGAAAATAAAAAAAAAGATACACATTGTTTTATTTTTCTGGTAGAAAATCCTCAGGCTTCTTCTCTGAGACCCATTCCATGATATCCAGTTTCAACCAACAATAGATTCAATTCTTTTTAAACTTACACATTTACTTAAAAAAAAAAAAAGTCATCATATTCACTCCTTGGTTGGGAAGGTAGGATTGTTGCTTCAGTAAACTTAACATAGCCAAGATGAACATGGAAAATAAAGACACCGTACTTCGCCTTTCAGGAGCACTAGAGACTACTGAGTATTCTCCTTACCCAGGGTGCTGTGCTCCCATGAGCTTGATACAGGAAGTCTATAATACTGCTGTTTCATAATTTCAAATTACTTGCAAAATATTACTATTTCACGTAAGTTATCCAACTAATATATTTCTTTAAGAATACATAATCTCTGTGCTCTAGGCAATAAAAATCCAAAATATGTAGAATGCCAGTCCTAAACTGCCATGTCTCCCAAGACAGAGATCTGTATGATCCCCACCAGTTGCACAGGAGAAAGGGCACTTGAAGAAACTGAGCATATAAAGAGTTTTGATTCTACTGGGATTTGTAACAAGAGTCTAATGGTTCCAAACACAGTTACCTGTCCTTGAACACATTTCAAACTGCACTTAGTGCCTTGCTTTTCAGCGTGAATGCAGCCTTCACAGACATCACATAGACTCCCTTGGAAATGAGATCTATGCTTTTATAAAAGAAAGCAAAGACTTTCTTCTGTCATACATGTACACAAGTGCTATTTCCCCATCAGGTCGTCTGTAAACGAGGCATACATACAGATGGGAGAAAGAGTGTTCCTGGTGCCCATGGCATCAGAAGAGGGCACAAGATCCCCTAGAACTGGAGTTATGAACTGTTGTCAGCTGCCATGTGGTCCTGGGAATATAACCCTTTCCCTTCCACAAGCAGCAGGTGCTCTTAGGTGTTGAGCAATCTCTCCCTCTCTTTCATGCTCCCAGAATTACTTAGTTCCTAAATTTTGAAAATGTTCCACTGTCTCTTTCCGGTTATCATCTGATACCACTATTGAATGCATCTATTTGTCTTTCTGTAAGGATGCTTGTGGGATAAATTAAGCTGAAATGAGTTGTGTCTTCTCTAGGTAAGCAGCCCGTACCACACTATTGTTGCCAGACCTCTTTGTCACAGAAGATCTTAACTGAGGGAAGTAAATAACTCTAGGTGTCTTTCTCAGCGATTCCACTGGTCATTGTCCTATTTCTAAACCTCTAATATTCTCTTTACTCAGACTTCTCCCCCTGTCTGACATTCAGTCAATGGGCTCTTTTCTCTGTTACTCGGGCTTATTTTCAAGGAGAAGCTGCCTCCTCTCAGGCAAATGTGCATCATGATAGTGACCACAGCTTGAAGAATAGCTTAGTTGTATGTTAGGAAGAAATGTATTCTACAAGGGTATTGATTTCAATTCTAAAACTAGTGCACTCTTGTCCTGGAGTTGAGAAGATTAAGAATATTCTGCATATAAAAATCCTGTCTAGGTTTTGAAGAAAAAGGGTCATCAAAGAAAAAAAGGCAAGAAAAATATCTATGTTTAAATAAGAAACAGCTGTGCTTTTATAGAAGTGATTTTTAAAACCATAACTGGATGTGGTCATTAAATATATAAATGTGTGCAGGTGTTGGTTTAAAATAGATGATAGATAGGTTTTTATAATCCTCTATTCTGAGAGAAATAAAAAGTAGAAACAAACATCTGTAGTATTTGAATATTGTGTTTTTATATTATATTCACCAATAAAGAACAGTCTTCTTAGAGAAAGTGGTGCTACAAAAATACTAGGTACATTTTACAGGGGAATCTGAAAACTTCTCTTGGAATAGGGAGAAAGATCTTTAAAATAGATGTAGGAAAGTAACGTAGTACACAGCTAAAGAGATTTCAAGGACAGTCTCAATTAAGTTAAGCAATGAAATTAACAGTGATGGTATTGGATTGATATTTATAGAAAAATTCTCCACAAGTCTATACTTGTAGAAATAAATAACAATAAGGCAGGGTGACAGGGATTGCTAAAAATATTAATAAAGGTGGGAAAACAACAGACATAGAAACTCTATTTGTCAAGCAACAGAGAAAGGTACTAAAGTTATAAATAGATAATCATGTGTTCCTAAGAGTTGCTCTTGGAGATGTTTGAGTCATAGGAAATCTCTAATTGTGCTGTTCACAGTCCTAGAAGGCAACACCTTGCATTGTAAAAGTGCAAGTATGGAAAATACTGCTGTTGATCACTAAAGGATGCAGGACTGGAACTCAAGCAGGTCAGAAAGCAGGAGCTGATACAGAGGCCATGGAGGGATGTTCTTTACTGGCTTGCTTCCCCTGGCTTGCTCAGCCTGCTTTCTTATAAAATCCAAGACTACCAGCCCAGAGAAGGTCCCACCCACTAGGGGACCTTCCCCTTGATCACTAATTGAGGAAATGCCCCACAGCTGGATCTCATGGGGGCATTTCCTCAACTGAAGCTCCTTTCTCTGTGATAACTCCAGCTGTGTCAAGTTGACACAAATCTAGCCAGGACACTGTTGAAATAAAAGGAAGACCCCTCTGGCCTCTCTATCTTTCCACTTTTCTTTGCTGCCAACTTTGCCCTTTTCTCCTGCAACTGTTTTGGGCTGGTGTGGTCTGTCCAGATGGGAAATGTGCTTCTCACACAACAGTAGTAGGTGGAGTTCAAACCTGAAGTATGAAAACATAACAAAGGAAATGGCTTTCTAAATCGGGCTAGGTGAATTAATAGTATTATCTCAATGTTAACTTCATCTTGAATATTATTTTATGGTTACATAAAGTTCAGGACTTAGGAAGTTGTGTGAATAGCAATCATGGTCATATAAAATGAAGGACACATGCACCATTATGTTCACAGCAGTCATATTTATAATAGCCCAAAGCTGGAAACAACCCAGATGTCCCTCAACAGAGGAATGGATACAGAAAATGTGGTACATTTACACAATGGAGTACTACTCAGCAATTAAAAGCAATGACTTCATGAAATTCACAGGCAAATGGAGGAAACTAGAAAATATCATTCTGAGAGAGGTAACTCAGTTACAAAAGAATACACATGCTATGCACTCACTTGTAAGTTGATATTGCCCAAAAGTTCAGAATACCCAAGATTCAATTCACAAACCATATGAAGCTCAAGAAGAAAGAAGACCAAAGTGTGGCTGTTTCATTGCTTCTTAGAAGGGGGAACAACCGCTTTGAAGTCTTTTCTAGTTGTTAGAAACTAATTATAAAAACAAATTTATAGTAAATACTACTAAATTCACACCTTAAAGTGAATCTTGTATTCAAATGCATGTGTATTGATATACACCTCAAGATAAAAATAAAAATAATAAAGAGCAATACGTATTTTTCACAAAATAAAAGAGACTGCAAAAGTACATTTTAAAAATGTCTATAATGTGCCACATAGTTTTTTGTATTTCTATTCAAATACTGTATTTTTCTATCTAGAAAAAAATGCATTGACACATATGTGACCACATGTAATCAGTGTGGTCCTTTTGTCAAGGGTTTTTTTCAAATGCTTAAAAAGAAAAAAACAGCTACTTAGTTTTGGTGATCACATTCAGCTCACCATTATTCTCTAAAAATAAAAATAAAGTAAAATGATATAAAAATACTTTCTGAACGACGTGCAATTTTTATTGTGTACAGTGGTGAGATCACCACCTAGGGCTTCTTCCCAAGGTTTCAGTCTCCACCAATTTAAAATTAATTAATTTAACCTAGAGTGTGCTTTTAAAGAAAAAAGTTTAAATGTTACTATATAGCTATTGAAGTATTAAATTATATCCTCAACAAGAGCATACATCACTATAAGCACGGAGTAGGAAAAGTTGTTCACTCCATACACTGCAAACACATTTCAAAGGGTATTTCTTGCCACAGTGGCCATTATCACAGTTCAGAGAGTCCAAAGGACTATTGAAAACTATTTTGTTTTGTTTGCAGCTTACATAGTACTATGAGAACGACCCAGGTGGAGAGAAAGTTTCCTGGTCATTATTGACTTGGTTTCTCCATACCCTGTAGTCAAATATGTGGTGTCTTTAGCAACAGCCTCTTGTCATTAAATTTTGGTAGGCAACCAAGTTCAATGGCAATACTTTGTGCTGCTTTAGGTTCTTTGGGACAACTTGGTGCAAACAACCTGGGGGATTCATTCAACACCTGGCACTGGATTTTATCATTTGTAAACCTAGGAAGTGTGGGGTTTACATAATCCCCTGGTAAGGTAACTACAATTGAACTCTTGCACACTTGCACAGTAAACTTTTCATAAACTTGTGTGTGTGTGTGTGTGTGTGTGTGTGTTACAAAACAATCAATTACTTTCTGATTGAATTTAAGGTCAGATCTTCAGGAGGATACACAGGTGTGGTACTGAAGATCTGGCCTAAAACTTATGTTGGGGAGTTCATATATTACTATTATTTTGCTAAATAAAGATAACATTAAACAGCCCTCAGAACTCATATCTCTCTATCCACAGACTAATACATCTCTCAGACCTCATAAGAAAACTTCCTTTGTGTAGTGGATAGTGGTCAATCCAGAAACTCACAACTGGTCAAAGTCCAGAAAATAAGACTGAGGAACCATCACAGAAGAAAGAGGATCAAAGAGTTGTAAGAACCAGATTTTGTGGCAGACCACAATAGAACTGTCTTCCTGAGATGCCAGAGCTTCTGCATAAATGGATTCACTGTAGCTGTGGTGGATCACACAAGACAAAAACATGACCAACACAGTTAACACTGTAAAGTTGGGTGGTCAAAGGTTATGAATCTCTACTCCTAAGTGAGGATGTATGGGCAATTAGTAGCTTCTTTGGGAGGAAGAGTCATTTCTTTAAGGTTATGATTTCTGATAGATTTACCACATTCTAGTGGTTGGCTGCACATCTGTAAGTATTTGAACAGCATAAATGGAAGTATGACAGCATAAATTGTAGTTGATGAATTATTGAACAGAAAAAAATGAACTAAAGAAGACATGATATTGAGGAAGAGGTACGTGGATAGATCTAGGGGGAACTAAGGGCGAGAGTGGAGGATGAATATGACAGAAATACATGATATGCAATTCTCAAACATAAAAAAAAGCACAGTGTTTGTACAGAGTGTCATTTCATTGATAACAATAAACATGACTATTAGCATCCACAGCATTTCAGAGGAAAAGCCATCTTTTCCTGTTATTCCACCCAATTGATTTTTATAAGCATAATAATAGTAATAAACATAAAATAAAATACAAAACCCTTTGTAATAAAAAAATAAATAAAACTCTCAGCTAGTATACTAGTTAATTGTGCTGTGACATAATACCTTATGAAGGCAATTCAAAGGTAGAAGAGGGTTTGTTCTCGGAGTTCCAATCAACCCCAGCAGAGAAAGCACAACAGCAGGAGCATGGGAAGGCTGATTACACTGTGTCCCCAGTCAGGCAGAGAGAGATAGATTCTAGTGCCCAGTGGGACTTCCGAATCTGAGATTCCAGCCACTGGAGAGATGAGTCTTCCCTCTTCATAAGAACTTTTCCGGAAACACTCAGATACATCCAAGAGGTGTGTTTTTATGGTGACTCTAAATCTAGTCAACTTGTCAGTGGAGATTAATTAACCCAGAAAGTTCAAATAATTCAGTGGATTGAACATTGAAGATGTTCAGCTTACAATGCAAATTAGTGATATTTCTATCCATGATATTGTCTTCCAAAATTCCTCTTATTTTTCTGATCTTTACTAAGTTAAAGAGTATTGAGTCAGAGTATACTGGTTAAAACTCATTTTATAATACAAATGTTACTTTGTTTAGTTCAATATGAGTGTGAAAGATTTGAAGGCTGAGAGTGGTGAAATCTTTATTTATAAAGGACCAGGAGGTTAATTCAGCACTAGCCTTATTGGTGTTCTTGTGACTATGTAGCATTGTCTACTAGGGGAATAGGAGTTTCGGCAGCTATATTACAGTGACTGTCATTTACCCAAAGTACCTAAAATGTTCTCATTTCTCAAATATCAAAAGACAGTTTTAAATACTTACATTATGGTAATAGATATGCTAATTACCAGAGTTGTAGCACCAGTTTAAGTACATTTGCTTCTTTATTACAACATACAGCCTTGCTGAGCATAACAAAATAAAAATATTGTAGCTTTATTTCTCTTTCAGCCTTCAAAATGCAGTGTTTCCCAGTATTGCTGAGTTGCAAAGAATAGTGCCAGCCATGCGAGTGTTGCCTACTTCCTAGAGTAGCAGCTTTCTACAGCATGGGTCAGAATGTCCAGTAAGTTGACCCTGTGGATAAATTGGGAATTAAAATTACTCAACCAATTAATGAAGCACTAAGAAGAAAATTCTAGGATAAATATTGAAAATGAAACTTAAACACTACTAGTTTAGCTTGAAACTAATGGTCTTAGTTTAAGACTACGTTTTAAACACAATCACACAAATGTATCAGAGAGAGTCCTGCCACCCAATATGTCTATTATAGTTATTTGTGTTGTGATATTGGTTTCAAATTTATTACATGAGATATCTTTGCCAAGGTCTTGTTCAGTAAAATATGTTTCTGTCAACCAGGAAACCAGGAGTCTTCTTCCTTTGTCAGGTTGCAGAATATTCAGTTAATAGAAATGCTTGTGAGAGCCGGGCGTGGTGGCACACACCTTTAGTCCCAGCACTTGGGAGGCAGAGGCAGGCGGATTTCTGAGTTCGAGGCCAGCCTGGTCTACAAAGTGAGTTCCAGGACAGCCAGGGCTATACAGAGAAAGCCTGTCTCGAAAAACAAAAAAACAAAAAAACAAAAAAAAAAAAGAAAAGAAAGAAATGCTTATGACTCTTGAAAGAATGAAACACATGCATGTGTGCACACGTGAACACACATACACACACACACACACACACACACACACACACACGGGAAGGGTGTGTGTATTGTTATCATTTTGGCAGTCGAATTTTAGATAAATTTCTTTGAACTTATGGTAACTATGCTTTTCTTGTCTTTTTCACTACCAAGTGTCATTTTCAATACCTTCCACGTGTCTACTTCTGTCAGCTTTGCCACTCCTAGAACACCCTAAATCAAAACTATGAATTTAGCAGACGTAAGTGCATTTTGTAACCAACTTAAGACACATCTCCTGAATGAACCTTAGACTCTAAGGGGATTCATTGCTTACAGGGAAATTGTGGAATTAATTCTTATCCAAGTTCCTGATAGAAAGTGTACTTTTAATTGTTCCTTTTAATAAATAGCTTTTCTCTGTATTTGTATTTTGTACAAAAATGCTGAAGCATTTTTCCTAACAAAGCTACTCTTTCATTGACATAGATTTAGAATTTTTAAAAAATATATTTTATCATTCTATTAAGGCAAGGAAAGTGGCTTGTGCTGACCATGACACACTGTGTCTGCTGGAAGCCTTAATTTATCATACAGATTTTCACATTGATTGGTATCAACCCAGAGAGTAAAAACTGAAATTCCCAACTCATCAAATCGACCATGGCAAACTGAAATTATGAGAAATAGTGTATGCTTTTCCACATAAGAACAATGTCAAGGAAATGATGATAAAATAGCACTGCAGTACATTTTAAGTGTGCTCAAGTTGACAGCTGGGATAAAAATGAAGGACTTCAAATTTGCTGTTCTCTGATATATTGTTACTGAAAGAACAAAAGGACATTAAGCTTACATGTATGATAAAATTCCCAAATCCATAGATTAAGAACTCTCCTCTAGTTTCACTCATTCAATAATTTTAGAGGAAGATATAAAAAAAATCGTACTCTGATTAAGTATTTTAAAATGCTTATGAAAGTCCCATTAAAAAAATAAATGCACTAGAGTGTTGGAGCAGAATTTAGATCTGGAAGTAACATATGTTGGGTGTAATTTTAGTTCTCAAGTACTATGACTTAACATTTATTCAAATTCTCTAAAATTACTGGCTAGTAATTACCTTTTGTTATGGAGTCAGAGACAGAGATCTGGAGAAGAGAAAAATGATCCAGGGAGAGACAAATGAATTTACAAGATGGATACATTTCTAAATTCATTGGTAGGGATCATGCACTTGTGAAAGTTTATATGTAACTTATATACATAAGTTTATATGTATATTTATATTATGTACTTATTGATCATTTCCTTCATGAGTCATCATCTTCCAAATGTTTCATCTCTAGACAGCATCTTAATAAAGTATTTGGAACACCTCACTTTTAGTTTATAGTCAGTACTGAGAAAGATGTAATTTTTATAGAATAGTCAATATTCTCATGGTAAAAATAAGCTTTCACACAAATACCTGTTATTATAAAGTAACACCTTATATTTAAAATAAATATAGAAAATTATATCCCCAAATTTATTTATTTATTCTTTGGAAACCATTTCCAAATTCTTCTTTGAGAGACAAGAGCACTATGTTCATAGTAACTTCTCTTTCCCAAGCCTCTATTGAATTTAGGGTGATTGTGTGTCTTCATAGTTCTAATTAACAGTTTTAGATTATTTAAAAGGCTTAATGCAAATAACAAGTTCCAAAAGAATCATTGTTATTTACATGTGTAGTGGGATCAGCTCTTGAGGTTTAAAGAGTCAGGGCTGTGGGCTGTCCTAAGCTGTGAAGATATCATTGATACAGCCAATACAGATTCTGTCACCATGGCTACGTGTGTGCTCATTTATGGCTTTGTTCCCCCATTCATATACACTGATGTGTGCTTTCTCTTCTCATTTATGTTTGCCAACAACTTTATTTTAAGAAGGCACTAAATTCTATGCGAGTTTGTCAAGTAGTATAATGTGTGTTTGTGTTTGTGTGAGTGTATGTGTGTGTACCCATGTATGTGTGTGTGTGTATGTGTGTGCATGCATTTATGTGTGTGTGTGTGTGTTTGTATTTAAATGAACAAAGGTAAGATTAAGTGGGTGAACTAAGGACTACATGAAAGTGTTCAGTCATATTCTGCCATATTACAAATTACCTGTTTTGGGTTTTATACCACACAGTAAAATATGAAATGAACTTGTTGAAGAGAAATGAAACCAAAGTGTATTGAAATAAAGAAAAATAAATACAATTTTAAAAGAGTGCCCAAGGATAATACATATAACCACAATCTTTTAGCCACTACTGAACTCTGATAGAAAGAGGCTATATTATCATGGTGTCTTTGATTATATGTGTTGAACCTTCCACCATTGACACATACTGGACACTATTTTAAATGAGGAAATATTTTAAATACTTAATTGATAAATATCTTAATAGATATGACATTTATATGATGTTAGATGGTTATGTGTTCTGTGTAGAATGGCTAAAATTGCTAGTGTGTTCTATGAACTTTAAAATTGTGGTTCTTTAGGGCTGAGGACATGGCTCAGTGGGGAGTAGGTTTGAGACACAAGTATGAGGATATGAATTCAGATCTGCCGTATCCATATAAATGATAGGATTATCAGAGCTCTCTCAGAGCCTCAGTTCTGGAGTTGCAGAGGCGATCACCTATAGGTGTCTTCCGAGACTCACAACCCTGTGAGTTGCAGATTTAGTGAATGGTTCTATTTCAAGAGAAAAAGATGGAGAATGAAAGAAAAGGATCCTGAAGTCTTGTGGTCTACAGATACATTCATGGGCACAGACTCACATGTATACCATATACAGGCATATAATAATATAAAAAGATGGTTCCCGTGACATATACAGACTTAAAACATTCTATTGATTATTTATTGCTATTCGCTCAATTTGTCAAGTAGTATAATGTGTGTTTGTGAGTCGTAAAGAATATTATTTTACATTAAGTCCACAAGATGTTAAATATACATAAAATTAACTCTTTTTTTTAAAAGTAAGTTCTATATGAAAAGATTTATTATAAATTAGAAATCTGAGACATACAGTGTTACTGTATTGTAGTAATTGTACCATGGACATGTATAGTCTGATCTTACATGGCTTTTATACTGTTAGCCATATAATGGGGTTGTTTCTCACTTAGCTAATTTATTCTACCAAGAATCTTGCTTTTGTTAACTGTGCTGGTACTTGCCTGTAACCCTAGCACTTGGGAGGCTGAAGCAGGAAGGTGATGAGTTTGAGGCCTGCCTGGGCTGTGGAGCAAGACCCTTTTTCTTTTGACTCTTAAATCTTTTTATTATTATTATTATTAGATATTTTCTTTATTTACATTTTAAATGCTATTGTGAAAGTCTCCTATAATTTCCTGCTCTGCTCCCCTACCCCCCCCCCTGCTCCCCTACCCACCCACTCCCAATCCTTGGCCCTGGCATTCCCCTGTGCTGGGTCAAATAAAGTTTGCAAGACCAAGGGGCCTCTCTTCCCAATGATGGCCGACTAGGCCATCTTCTGCTACATATGCAGCTAGAGACATNNGNTCAGGGGGTACTGGTTAGTTNATATTNTTGTTCCACCNANAGGGTTGCAGCCCCCTTCAGCTCCTTGGNTACTTTCTCTAGCTCCTCCANTGGGGGCCCTGTGTTCCATCCAATAGCTGACTGTGAGCATCCACTTCTGTGTTTGCCAGGGACTGGCATAGCCTCACAAGAGGCCNCTATATCAGGGTCCCTTCAGCAGAATCTTGCCGGCATGTGCAATAGTATCTGGGTTTGGTGGCTGATGATGGGATGGATCCCCGGGTGGGGTAGTCTCTGGATAGTCCCTCCTTTCATCTTAGCCCTAAATTTTGTCTGTGTATCTATATCCTTTCATATAAAATTAACTCTTATAAAAAGTATTTATAAGAGTATTTATAGTCCATCATGGATTAAATTGTATTATTAAAAACAATCATTCAAGGGCTCTGGAGAGATGACTCAGTGGTTAAAATCATGGGCTGGTATTTCAGAGGAGTTGAGTTCAATTCCCAGCATCTATGCCTAGCATCTAACAAACAAGTTATCTAAAATAATTCTCTCTGGCCTTCACTGGCACCTGCATGTGTATGTGCATATTTACATACAGACACACATGCAAATTTTAAAAAGGTAAAATAATATACATTTTATCTAATTAACAGCAACTGAAGTAGGATAATTATAAAGTAACCCACAGACGCCAAAGTCTCATGCAAATTCAGAACATTCTTCATTCTGGTTCAAAGTCTAAGTTGAAGTACCTCTCTTTACTTTACACTAAATTCTCCATGCAGAGTAAAATTGGTACTACTAAAGTTCATATTACTTATATTTCTAAGCATAGTATCAGCTTTTCCAGGGCAGATGCTAAAATCACTGGCTATAATTATTCGTTGTAACCTACAAATGCTATTATAATGTTGATTAAATACTCAAGATAATTGCTCACTGTTCTCAAATATACTTACAACTAAAGGATCACTTAAAAATGAAAATTAAAAGGCATTTTAATATACTTTGGACTTAATAGATTTTTCTAGACAAACTGTAAAAACAGTACAGGGTTAGTTAGAAAGAAATGCTCTCAGACACATTTTAGACAGATATATTCTACACAGTGACTGGGGAGCAAAAATAATTTTCAGTAGTTGTACTTCTTTACACTGAGTTTGTCTGAGCTTAATATGAACAAGGTTCAATGCGGGTCTCTGCAGAATTGCATATAAAATGTTATTTCCTATACAAGGTCAATGGCAAACAGCTCAGAGAATTAGCTTTGTTAGAACTATTGTGACAGGCGAGTTGGAAGCAGATGGTATTTCCTCACACTTTTATTACTTCAAGTTAAAAGTAAGGTGGACCCATGTGACAGAGGATAATTACCTGATAGTTAAGCAGAGAGGAAAACAAGAAGTGGGGGTAAGGAAGACTAAGAATAACAGTGGGGTGACTTTGAAAGGCACGAAAGGCACAATTTCGGTAACTCGATTTCTTTGAAGTCCCATATTTTAATGTTTCCATAAACCTCCCAAACATGGCTCCCAGCTGAGGAGACAGTAATCATTACAAGACCCTGAAGGGGCATTCCTTATTCCTAAGAACTCTGGTACCTACAATACTTTGTTCCCTGTGGCCTCAATGTATATAGGTAGGTGACAATGTCTACTAACAGGTCTCTTCTATTAGTCTGTGGTCTGATCGGTAACCTAAGCTTATTTTTTCCTAAATCTGTCAAAAGCTTAAGAAGCAAATGTACTATTTATGAGATAGTGTGACGATCTAGAGTCAAGAAAGAAACAAACAAATGAACAAACAAATAAATTGAACTAAGTTTATTAATGTTAAATTATTGTGATTCTGCTAGGTGTGCTCTGTGTGCATCATATTTGAAATACAGAGCTGTTTTTTTAATAGCTTGTAAAACATAAGATGAAATTACTCTGAAGATTCATTCTTATTGTCTTTCTTTCAAATAATATCCACTTTCAAAATTTAATTTAAAAATACATATTACACTGTAACATTCAAAGTATTTAACAGCTGCAACTTCTGTATGATTAAGTTCAATGAAAATTACTCTTAGAATGAGAGATTACAATGTGCAGCAAATTAACTTAAATATCATTTTAAGACTTTCTTTTAAATCATTATCTGACTGCTCATGTGCTCACATAGAGAACTAAATTACAGTGTCTGACACTTAGCAAGGTACTGGTATCCATTCTCGTCTTTGGAACATGAAAGGTGTCTCATTCAAAACAGCAGCATTCATAAGCACTGAGAGTCCCCTGACCACCAAGCAGAATGTACATTCCTTAAAATATGTGACTTGACCATGTATGTAGTCAATAGAACAGTAAGAAATGATGTTTCACAATCAAGAAGTTGAGTTGCATTGAAATAAACATGAAAGTTCCATACAAATTAAGCTCGAATTATTAAAGGATTTTTTTAAGACCATAACAACAGTGTTCTAGTGTATTCTGTTAAAATTCTGTTTCTCCCAGGCTACATATAATCAATATTTATCTTAATAACAGCAATTATATGTAACAGCAATTATATGATGAATGATTAATAGAACTTTGATCTAATATGTACCACATGCTAATGTCAAAGTATTTGAAGTCATGGGAAAGTGTGGATGATACCCATACATGGTAGTTTGAATATACTTGGCTCAGGGAGTGGCACTATTAGAAGGTGTATCTGTTTTGGAGTAGGTGTGGCTTTGATGGAGGAAGTGTGTCACTTTGGGGGTGAGCTTTGAGACTCTCCTCCTAGTTACCCGGAAGAGAGTCCGCTCCTGGTTTCCTTTTGATGAAGATGAACAACTTTCAGCTCTTCCAGTACCATGTCTGCTTCCACAATTCCATGCTTTCTGCCATGATTATAATAGACTGAACCTCTGAAAGTGCAAGCCATCCCCAATTAAATGTTGTCTTTTTGAAGAGTTGCCTTGGTCATGGTGTATGTATCTTCATAGCATTGGAAACCTAAACTAAGGGACTGGAGAATTGCTGTGATAGACCCTAATCCTCCTGCTGAAATATTATTATATTTAGATATCCACTGATTGATGAGTCTATTAAATGCCATTGGACACTGAAATCCTCTTATTCAGCCCTCGATGAACTCAATAGGTCATAAAACAAAACAGATATGAGAAAGAGACCTTCAGGGTGTGGCTATTGACACACGTGGAAGGGAGACAAAAGAGATCAAAGGCATGAGTGGTCAAATCACATCATATACATGGATGAAAGTTTCAAAGGATAAATTGAATATCTATGAATATTTTGCTACATTTACTTTCAAATAAATCAAATAGCAAAATTTATGGCTCAGAGTTCTCTGTGGAAGAATTTTTCTTCAATCCTGTGCTTTGTGCCTGTTCTAGAAGTAGGTTAGAGCAATAGCTACAAAATTTGGCATCATTTTTTTTGCATATTGTGCAGAACCATCTTTAAACTAAGTGTTTGGCCAGAGAGAACTTCTCCACTGAACACAGTTGCACAATGGAAAAGGAAAATGGTCTGGTGAGAGTGAGAGAATGAGAATAGCATTGCTGTATCATGGGTTTTTTTTTTTCTCTATTGAGACAACCTGTCTCATTTAATACATGCCACTCCCATTTGACCATTCATGACTGCTGTGCAGGCCCTAGTGTGTGTCTTACGAAGACTCTTTAATCATGGATTAACTTTGTGACTCTGGTTCTAATCGGGGAAAGAAAAAAAGTCTAAGCTGGCTTTCTTTTCAAAATGAATTTTCAGAAATAAAGGAATAAGTGAACATTTTCTTCACAAACTTCCAGTGGTATGTTGCAATTCACATGTAGTGTTTTCAGAGATATTATATAAGATACTACCTGTTCAGAACAGCTCAACTTCCATTATCTCAGCTACAGAGTGTTTCTGTCATCAGAAGTGGTCTTCTTGAGGAATGTTATTTTGTTTTAGTCATTATCAATGAACAACTTTCAGGCTCTTTAGGAAACTGACCACAGAGAACTCTGTAATGTCTAACGTCTGTAAAATCCTTTGTACTGCACAAGATTTTGCTCTGTCTCTATCTATCTCTGTCTGTGTCTGTCTGTCTGTCTGTCTGTCTGTCTGTCTGTCTGTCTGTCTGTCTGTCTGTCTCTGTCTGTGCATGTGTGCATGTTTAGAGAAACTTGCGTAGACATTTATCTTTTATCATAGAAGAGGTGTATTAACATACCCTGTGTAACAAGATCCTAGAAATTTTTCTGAAAAAAAGGGCACTGAGCTTTTGTTAGTATCATTTTCTGATTTTTGAACATTCCAATGTCTTAAAGGTATTTCCATTGTAGTATTAGTTCTTCATCACTGGAAACGATCATTCTAACTTTACTTATGTAGCAGGGCTGTATTGTGTGTTATAGACAAGAAACTAAATAATTCATATAGACTAAGTCCTGAAACATGCCAGGAACTGTAGTATGCTGACATCAGAACTCTTTTCCTGGGGAAATAAATGTCCCCTTCTTCCTTTTAGAAAACAATCCAAGCATTGGCCAATGACAATCCAAAGTATGGTTCCACCACAGTTTGTCTTAGGGATTCAGTGAGTTTATTGAGCTCACCTTAAGAACATGATTGAAGGATTATGTTCAGGACTGTGCATGGCCTAAAAGTAGCCATTCCACCAAAAAGCCTCACCTGCAGTTGCATAGACAAGCCCTTCTCTTCAGCTAATTTTCCACAGTCTATACGTTCCTTCTGGGACCAGGAGACCACAGGCAAGTGGAAAGAATTATCTATGACTATCTGGGAAATGTAGGAGGGAATAATTGAAATCATATATGGTCAATCTATCTTTCCTACAGCCTTACTATGAGAGAAAATTAACAGATATGAGTACTTAAATAAGGCTGGTAATCTCTAATCTTCTTCTCTTCTCTTCTTCTTCTCTTTTCTCTTCTCTTCTTCTCTTCTCTTCTCTTCTCTTCTCTTCTCTTCTCTTCTCTTCTCTTCTCTTCTCTTCTCTTCTCTTCTCTTCTCTTCTCTTCTCTTCTCTTCTCTT
>NC_034590.1:27453283-27470119 GCF_900095145.1 Mus pahari | reverse complement strand
TTAGGATCTTTTTGCATTTTGCAGTTTTCTTTTATTGTGCCCATGTTCTCTATGGAATCTTCTGTACCTGAGATTCTCTCTTCCATCTCTTGTATTCTGTTGCTGATGCTCACATCTATGGTTCTTGATTTCTTTCCTAGGGTTTCTATCTCCAGAGTTGTCTCACTTTAGGTTTTCTTTATTGCTTCTACTTCCCTTTTGGGTCTTGGATCGTTTTGTTCAATTCCATCATCTATTTGGTTGTGTTTTCCTATAATTCTTTAAAGGATTTTTGTCTTTCCTCTTTAAGGACATCTACCTCTTCAGCAGCATTCTCCTGTATTTCTTTAAGGACTTGTACCTCTTTAGCAGTGTTCTCCTTTATTTCTTTAAGTGAGTTATTAATGCCCTTCTTAATGTCCTCTACCAGCTTCATGAGGTATGATTTTAAATCCGGGTCTTGCTTTTCAGGTGTGTTGGGGTATCCAGGACTGGCTGAGGTGGGAGTGCTGGCTTCTGATGATGGTGAGTGGTCTTGGTTTCTGTTAGTAAGATTCCTACATTTGCTTTTTACCCTCTGGTAATCTCTGGAGTTAGTTTTTATAGTTGTCTCTGGTTGGAGCTTATTCCTCCCGTGATTCTGTTAGCCTCTGTCAGAAGTCCTGGGAGTCCAGTTCTCTCCTGAGTCTCAGTGGTCAGAGTACTCTCTGCAGGCAAGCTCTCCTCTTGTAGGGAAGGTGCACAGAGGTCTGGCATTCAGACCTGCCTCCTGGCTGAAGATGTAGGCCTGAAACAGGGCCTGTCCCAGAAGATGTCTCTGCAGTTTGCACACTCACCTGCCCAGACTAGTCTCTGAGGGACCCTGGACACAATATTGCTCTCTGACCTGCTCTGGCGAACAGAGCCTTCCCAGGTGGCCACCTTTCCTCTGGCAGGTTAGGTGCCTGGATATCTGCAGCCCAAAACAGGGTCTGTCCCAGAAGCCGTGTAACTTCTGCAGTCCACACTCTCACCAGTGCAGACTGGAGCCTGGGTGACCTGGAATAAAAATTGCTTGCTTACCAACTCAGGCAGTGAGAGCCCTCCGGGACAGACACCTCTCCTCTGGCAGGGAAGGTGCCCCTTGTCTGGAGCCACAAATGGGGTCTGTCCCAGAAGCTGTGTCGCTTCTGCAGTCCGCCCTCTCAAAGGTGCCGACTGGAGCCTGGACGACCTGGAGCAAAGATGGTTCCCTTACCAGATCAGGTGGTGAGAGCCCTCCCAGGAGAACACCTCTCCTCTGGCTGGAAGGTGTCTGGCTGGATTATTTTAAGCAGTTCTTAAAAAAGATCTAGATGGTCAACTATCCCATACTGCAAGTAAGCATATTACTGTTAACTGTTCTAACAAATACTGCTATCAGAGTATTGGTAGTATATATCATAAATACATTGCCAGACATTGCACTATGTCTCAGCAAAAGAAGTGAGAGAGCAGGGCGGGAGCATGGGCTGAAGGCATCAATAAACAGAACTCAGACCATGGTGAATTTTGAGCTTCTTCATCAGAAATTTAGACTTTATATTTGGAAAAGTTGACAAAAGGGAGAGAAATGTCTTCATTTGCATTTTAAACTTTAGGAGAGTCTTTCCTTAATGTTTTTAGCTAGTATATTGACTATGAGTGCTCAGGAAACAAAATAGTATCATTGAATTCTTTTGCTCACTGAAGTTTTTGGTAACCTACTGACTGCATGACCATCTTCCATCCCTAAACTCCTTTGAAGGAAAAGAAAGACCTGAGGCTAAGAATATTTTTGAGTAGAGGTTTAAGTCCTGGTTTCATAATGACCTGCTCTGTCTCCAGCTTGATGAAAATTGTTCATTTTATAAGCCCTTGTGCAATCACAGACAATATGTAGTTTGGTATTTCTGAATGACTTCTCTGACCTTGGTAGAGACAAACTTCTTACTCCTGTAGTCTGTTTCTATACTTTGTCTTTTTTTCAGACCATGATTACAAATTTACTCTTTTACCAAAGTACATCCGAATGATAATAAAACATCAATTCATTGGCAAGCTTTCCAAATTCCTTATCCTGAAGAGAAAAATTAAAGCTTAACTCAAAGATATACAGTAATGTTTGCTAGCTTCCAAAAGGGGCTGTTACAATGGAGATCCCATTACAGTTCTTCATGGAAGTAAAAATTACTATTAGATAATAAGTTTTACCTGCCATTAGTTGTCATAGTCAGTATTTTAATATATCTAGGTATGGAGACAATGTCAAACCACATCCTAACCAAGTAGAGAGGCCACAGTGTGGCACATAAATTCTTCCTTAAGAAATAAAACAGGAACAGCATGATCACACTTTTAGTTTACTATTTTCCAAAATCCTGTAGTGTTTGAAGATTATTGGAAAATTTGTCATAAAGAATTTGAAAGGGTACCGTGAAGGAAAATCTTGAAATGCACAAACTTGTTATCTAGACAGATTCTATACACTAATAAAATGAGATGGTTACGGTATCCTGACAATAGACAATGCTTAGATAGCATTCCCCACTCCCCTACTGTTGTGCCATAGCTGTGTTCACTTTAGTACAAACAAAAATACAGTTTTCAGTACAGAAATATTTAAGTGTTTCTGAAACATAACTGAGGATTCTGTCTTGTGGTGATAATCTTAATAAGATTAAATGTAGAAGGTTTATTATATCCTGAGAAAACATCATAATATTGCTTTTTGTGATGTATATAAATTCTGATTATTGTACCTTGGGTAAACAACCTAATATAGTGTACTTTCATCAACTAATAGCTAATCTAACATTAAAAAAAGAAAAATCTTGGGCGTGGTGGTGCACGTCTTTAATCCCAGCACTTGGGAGGCAGAGACAGGTGGATTTCTGAGTTCGAGGCCAGCCTGGTCTACAAAGTGAGTTCCAGGACAGTCAGGGCTACACAGAGAAACCATGTCTTGAAAAACAAACAAACAAACAAACAAACAAACGAACGAACGAACGAAAGAAAGAAAGAAAGAAAGAAAGAAGAAAGAAAAAAGAAAAATCTTTTTAGCAAAAAGACAAGTATCTTCATTTCAAACTCTTCTTCCCCGTAGGAAAGATGATCTTCTGCCATTTAGCTATGTAAGATTCTCATTCAAAGTATTTCATCTGTATTTGTGGTGAGATTTGAGTAGGAAGAGTAGTGCTCTGTACCTCATCAAACACTCACACCCAAGTTGTTTCTTTCATTTTTCACGTGACCTAATAAGATCTCCTGAGCATATTTCCTCAGATGGCAGAGTCCTACCTAAGAACTTCTGATTTTAAATTTTAGAGTAAAGGGTAGTGCTGAAGCCACCTGAAAAAGGCAGTTTCTCTTTTGCTTTTGAACTAATTTCTATCAAACTTCTACTTGGAGTAAAGCCTGGAGATATAAAGAAAAAAAATTACCCTAAAATACTAGAGATTTCACACTAAAAAGCTAATAGTAGGATGCTATTTGCACTTATGACTGTGATATGTTATAGGTTAATGATGCCCTTTATGACCAGAAGATAAACTAAGAAAAGAGAGTGCTGGAAGCATAGGGCAGTATTACAGCACCATTGTAGTAAAAATCCCTGTAAACAACCCTTCATATTTCCAAAGACAATAGAAAACACAGCTACATGAATATCCAAGAAAACCATCCCTGTTAGAGGAAGAGAAGTGCAAATGAACTGAAATAGGAACTTCTCAGCAAATGCAGACTGATGTAGGGAACCCAGGAAAGACTCAGGAGTGAGAAACTTATATGAACATTGGAGAAAGAAATCAGAAGACCTGAGCCAGCAGGACTTCTAGCTGTGATGGGAATTTTATTAGGCTGGAAGTTTCTAGATGGTTTTAAAGAAAAGATCATAGTGGTACAACACACATGTTTAAGGGGTTCTTTTTAAAGAATCAGTTTGGACACTGTGGCAAATATCAGTGGGAGACCAGGTGACAGAAAAGGCAACCAAGGACTACCAGAGAAGTTCAAAGTGTGAAAACTTTGTATTTAAAGAGAAAATCCATTGTATGAATTCCAAATACCTCTAGGGCTTTTTAGTTCCAGGGACAGAACCTCATTTACTCTCTTGGATGAAATTTCATGGCACCAGAAGTCTATTCACACACTTTTCTGTAATGAAAGGCATCAGGGAAAGTGGAAGATGCATAGATGTTCACATGTCTCTGAAGCTTGAATGTAGGGAATAAGAAAGACTATAAAGGAAAGCGGGTGCTGCTTTTCTCATGTGAATATAAACCAAATTTCAAACAGTGATGAATACATTTAGAATCATTCCCAGCATAAGACCTCAGATAAAGAATGGTTTAGATTAGTATCTGATTAATCCTTTAAAGATTTCCTCAAACTAATACTGAAACTATTTCACACCTAAAACATAAAAAATAAACACAAGCTCCAGGGAGTGCTATGAACCACTGACTCAGAGATGAGATCACCATTTTCTCTCTGGTAACTGTCTAAGGTGGACCAGAGAGGAGAGCACAGGGTGCAAGAGTGGTAGAGCATCTGGGACAGCCTCCATCTACACCCAGGAGCTGGGACCTGTGCACAGCCCTCTGTGCATAGGTCTTGCCATGGGAGAGCTCCTCTCCTAGGAGTACTGATACAAGCTTACAGGCCCATAGGAGGGACAGGTTAAAGCCAGAGACAGCTAGAATATCTAACACCAGAGATTACTAGATGACAAAAGGCAAATGTAAGAATCTTACTAACAGAAACCAAGGCTACATGTCATCATCAGAACCCAGTTCTCCCATAACAGCAAGTCCTGGTTACCCCAATAAACTGGAAAAGCAAGATTTGGATTTAAAAATCATATCTTAGGATGCTGATAGAAGACTTTAAGAAGGACACAAGTAACTTCCTTAAAGAAATACAGGAGAACACAGGAAAATAGGTATAAGATCTTAAAGAGGAAACATAAAACCCCCTAAAGAATTACAGGAAAACACAACCAAACAGGTGAAGGAATTGAACAAAACCATCCAGGATCTAAAAATGGAAGTAGAAACAATAAAGAAATCACAAAGAAAGACAACCCTGGAAATAGAACACCTAGGAAAGAGACCAGGAGTTATAGATACAAACATCACCAATAGAATACAAGAGATAGAAGAGAGAATATCAGTTGCAGAAGATTCCATAGAGAACATGGGCACAACAATCAAAGAAAATGCAAAATGCAAAAAGATCTTAACTCAAAACATCCAGGAAATCAAGGATACAATGAGAAAACCAAACCTAAGGATAATAGGTACAGAAGAGAGTGAAGATAAAGGGTCAGTAACCCAACTTAAAGGGTCAGTAAATATCTTCAACAAAATTATAAAAGAAAACTTCCTTAACTTAAGAAAGAGATGCTCATGAACATACAAGAAGCCTACAAAACTCCCAATAGATTGGACCAGGAAAGAAATTCCCCCAGTCATACAATAATCAAAACACCAAATGCATAAAACAAAGAAAGAATATTAAAAGCTGTAAGGGAAAAAGGTCATATAACATATAAAGGCAGACCTATCAGAATTACACCAGACGTCTCACCAGAGAAAATGAAAGCCAGAAGATTCTGGGCAGATGTCATACAGACCCTAAGAGAAATGCCGTCCCAAGCTACTATACCCAGCAAAACTCTTGATTACCGTAGATGGAGAAATGAAGGTATTCTAAGACAAAACCAAAAGTATACAACATCTTTCCACAAATATAGCCCTTCAAAGGAAAATAAAGGGAAAACTCCAATAAAAGGAAGGAAACTATACCCTAGAAATAGCAAGAAAATAATCTTATTTTAACAAACCAAAAAGAAGATAGTCACATGAACATAATTCCACCTCTAACAACAAAAATAACAGGAAACAACAACTTTTCCTTAATATCTCTTAATATCAGTGGCCTCAACTGCCCAGTAAAAAGACATAGACTAACAGACTGGTTACATAAATAGGATCCAACATTTTGCTGCATACAGGAAATGCACCTCAGTGACAAAGAAAACTACATCAGAGTAAAAGGCTAGAAAAAATTCGAAGCAAATGGTCCCAAGAAACAAGCTGAAGTACTCATTCTAATATTGAATAAAATCAACTTTCAACCTAAAGTTATCAAAAAAGATAAGGAGGACACTTCATGCTCATCAAAGGTAAAAATATACCAAGATGGACTCTCAATTCTGAACATATATGCTCCAAATGCAAGGGCATCCACATTCATAAAAAAACCTTTGCCAAAGCTCAAAGCACACACTATACCTCATACAATAAGAGTGGGAGACTTCAACACCGAACTCTCATCAGTGGACAGATCATGGAAACAGAAACTAAACAGAGACACAATGAAACTAATAGAAGTTGTGAAACAAATGGATTTTACCAACATTTTATCCTAAAACTAAAGAACATACCTTCTTCTTAGCACCTCATGGTACCTTCTCCAAAATTGACCATATAATCAGACACAAAACAACCAGGCCTCAATATATACAAGAACATAGAAGTTATCCCATTCATCCTATCAGATCACCACTGCCTAAGGCTGGTCTTCATTAACAACATAAACAATAGAAAGCCCACATACACATGGGAACTGAACAACACTCTACTCAATGATACCTTGGTCAAAGAAGAAATGAAGAAAGAAATTAAAGACTTTTTAGAGTTTAATGAAAATGAAGCCACAACATACCCAAACTTATGGGACACAATGAATGCAGTCCTAAGAGGAAAACTCATAGCTCTGAGTGCCTCCAAAAAGAAACTGGAGAGAGCATACACTAGCCGGTTGACAAACAACTGAAAGCTCTAGAACAAAAAGAAGCAAATAGACCCAAAAGGAGTATAAGGCAGTAAATAATCAAATTCAGAGCTGAAATCAACCAAGTAGAACTATACAAAGAATCAAACAAAGCAGAATCTGGCTCTTTGAGAAAATCGACAAGATAGATAAACCCTTACTAACTAACTACCCAAACTAACCAGAGGACACAGAGACATCCAAATCAACAAAATCAGAAATGAAAAGGAAGACATAACAACAGAAACTGAGGAAATCCAAAAAAATCATCAGATCCTACTACAAAAAGCCTATACTTAATAAAACTGGAAAATCTGAATGAAATGGACATTTCTTAGGCAGATACCTGGTAGCAAACTTAAATCAGGATCAGATAAATGATCTAAACAGTCCCATAACCCCTAAAGAAATAGAAGGAGTCATTAATAATCTCCCACCACCCCCCCAAAGCCCAGGACCTGATGGGTTTATTCTAGAAGATTATCAGACCTTCAAAGAAGACCTAATACAAATACTCTTCAAACTATTCCACAAAATAGAAACAGAAGGGACACTACCCAATTCATTCTATGAATCCACAATTACTCTGACACCTAAACCACAGAAAGACCCAACAAAGAAAGAGAACTTCAGACCAATTTCCCTTATAAATATCAATGCAAAAATACTCTAATTCTTACACTCTAAATCCAAGAACACATCAAAGCCATCATCCATCACGAACAAGTAGCCTTTACCCCAGGGGTGCAGGGATGGTTCAGTATAGGGAAATCCATCAATGATATCCTCTATAAAAACAAACTCGAAGAAAAAAAACCACATGATCGTCTCATCAGATTCAGAGAAAGCATATGAGAAAATCTAACACTCCTTCATGATAAAAGTCTTGGAAAGATCAGGAATTCAAGGCACATACCTAAACATAGTAAAAGCATTATACAGCAAACCAGTAGCCAACATAAAACTAAATTGAGAAAAACTTGAGGCAATCCTACTAAAATCAGGGACTAGACAAGGTTGTCAAGTCTATTCCTACCTCTTCAACATAGTACTAAAAAATCCTAGCCAGAAAAATTAGACGACAAATGGAGGTCAAAAGAAATTGGAAATGAAGAAGTCAAAATATCACTGCAGATGATATGATAGTGACCCCAAAAATTCCACCAGAGAACTCCTAAACCTGATAAACAGCTTCAGTGCTGTAGCTGGATATAAAATTAACTCAAACAAATCAGTGGCATTCTTCTACATGAGGGACAGACGGGACGAGAAAGAAATTAGGGAAACAACACCCTTCACAATAGTCACAAATAATATAAAATTCTTGGTGTGACTCTTCCTAAGCAAGTAAAAAAAATCTGTATGACAAGAACTTCAAGTCTCTGAAGAAAGAAATTAAAGATCTCAGAAGATGGAAAGATCTCACATGCTCATGGGTTGTTGGATTAATATAGTAAAAATGGCCATTTTGAGGAAAACAATCTACAGTTTCAATGCAATCCCCATCAAAATTTCAACTCAATTCTTCATCAAGTTAGCAAGAGCAATTTCCAAATTCATCTGGAAGAACAAAAACCCGAGATAGTAAAAACTATTCTTAACAATAAAAAACTTTCTATGGGAATCACCATGCCTGACCTCAAGCTGTACTACAGAGCAGTTGTCATAAAAACTGCATGGTTTTGGTATAGTGACAGGCTTGTAGATCAATGTAATAAAATTGAAGTGCCAGAAATGAACCTACACACCTATGGCCACTTGATCTTTGACAAAGGCAGTGGATAAAAGACTGCATTTTAACAAATGGTACTGATTCACCTGGCTGTTAACATGTCAAAGAATGCAAATCAATCTACTCTTATCTCGTACAAACCTCAAGTCCAAATCAAACAAGGAACTCCACATAAAACCAGATACACTAAAACTAATAGAAAAGAAAGTGTGGAAGAGCCTAGAGCACATGGGCAAAGTGGAAATTTTCTTGAACAGAACACCAATAGCTTAGTTCTAATATCAAGAATTGACAAATGGGACCTCATAAAATTGAAAAACTTCTGTAAGGCAAAGGACACTGTCAATAGGATAAATCAGCAACCAACAAATTGGATAAAGGTCTTTACCAACCCTACATTTTATAGAGGGTAATACCCAATATATATAAAGAACTCATGAAGATAGAGTCCAGACAACCAAACAATCCTATTAAAAATGGAGTACAGAGCTAAACAAAGAATTTTCACCTGAGGAATATAGAATGGCTGAGAAGCATCTAAAGAAATATTCAACATCCTTAGTCATCAGACAAAGGCAAATCAAAACAACCCTGAGATTCCAGTCAGAATGGCTAAGATCAAAAACTCAGGTGACAGCAGATGATGGTGAGGATGTGGAGAAAGAGGAACACTCTTCCATTGCTGGTGGGATTGCAAGCCTGTACAACCACTCTGGAAAGAAGTCAGGTTGTTCCTCAGAAAATTGGACATAGTACTACCGAGGATCCAGCTCCTGGGCATATACCCAAAAGATGCTCCAACATGTAATAAGGGGACATGCTCCACTATGTTCATAGCAGCCTTATTTATAATAGCCAGAAGCTATAAAGAATCCAGATGTCTTTCAACAGAGGAAAGGATACAGAAAATATGGTACATTTACACAGTGGAGTCCTACTCAGCTATTAAAAACAATGAATTCATGAAGTTCTTAGGCAAATGGATGGAACTAGAAAATATCATCCTGAGTGAGGCAACCAGTTCACAAAAGAACACACATGGTATGCATTCACTGATAGGTGGATGTTAGTCCAGAAGTTCAGAGTACCCAGGATACAATTCACAGGCCACATGAAGCTCAAGAAGAAGGAAGATCACAGTGTGGATACTTTGGTTCTTCTCAGAAAGGAGATCAAAATGTCCATGGGAGGAGATACAGAGAGAAAATTTGTAGGAGAAACTGAAGGAAAGGCTATCCAGTGACTGTCCCACCTGGGGATCCATCCAATATACAGTTACCAAACCCAGGCACCATTGTGGATGCCAAAAGCAATTGTTGACAACAGCTAGATATAGCTTTCTCTCTTGAGAGGCTCTGCCAGTGCCTGACAAATACAGAAGTGGACTCTCATAGCCATCATTTGGACTGCACACAGGTTCCCCAATGGAGGAACTAGAGAAAGGACCCACGGAGCTGAAGGTGTTTGCAACCCCATAGGAGTAGCATCAATATGATCCAACCATTCCCCCCAGAGCTCCCAGGGACTAAACCACGACCAAAGCGTACACACGGAGGGATCTATAGCTCCAGCCACATACATAGCAGAGGATGGCCTTATGGGACATCATTGAGAGGAGAGACCCTTGGTCTTGTGAAGGCTCGATGCCCCAGTGTAGGAGAATTCCAGGACAAGGAAGCGGGTATGGGTAGGTTTGCGGGCAGGGAGAGGGGAGAGGGGATAGCGGGGGTTGGAGAGTAAATCAAGAAAGGGGATAAAATTTGTAATGTAAACAAAGAAAATATCTAATAAAATTTTGTGTGTAAATAATTTTTAAAAAGAAACATATGTATGTATTATATATGTATTTTTCTTATGTTTATAATGAAGTAATATGAGAAAGCACATTATACTATAACATTTATATCTTAATAGCTATTTTTGCCTCTTTGACTTTTAACCAGTGAGAGATATTATTACAATTATTACAGATAGAAGTTTAGATAAATTAGTTTCCTTCCCTAGTCACAGTTTCATTTATCTTTTGAGAATATATAAAAGCTGCAGAGATGAATGGCACCCACAATGTCTGGAGCCCTATTCTCTAGCTCTGGCTTACTCTCCCATCTGGAGGAGCCTGGCAGGACCTAAAAAGCATCCTGTCACCCCATGGAAAACTTTGGGGTCTACAAATCTACCAACTTGAAGTCCTTCCAAACCACCCAACCTAGTTGCACCAGCCTGTCACCCCACCTGGAACTGAATGGAACATCACTTACAGAATAGGGTTCAACTGGGACAGAGCCTGTAGAGTGGGGTCTGTTTGAAGCACAGCCAACAGAGTAGGGTACTCTGATATACACTGTCTGGCTCATGGCTTAACTCACTGTCCTGAGAAATCCTCCTGCCATCAGGATTATCCAGCCAACACCAGGAAAATCCAGGTGCCTCAAGTGTAAGAGCACAATCGACAAGACCCTGGGCAATATGGTACCCCCAGAGCCCAGCTACCCTGCTATAACATGTACTAATGAAACAGAAGCATAAGAGGAGGATCTTAAATCCAATAAGTCGTATAAAGATGATTGAGGTCTTATAGAGGATATGAATAAATCCCTTAAGGAAATTAAAAAAAAAAATACATTCAAACAGGCAAATGCATTAAAAGAAGAGGCAAATAAACATAAGGAAATACAGGAAAATGTAATCTCTCTCACCAATGGACAGATCATTGATACAGAAACTGAACAAAGAAATAGTGAAATAAACAGAGGTTATGAATCAAAGGGACCTAATAGATATCAATGGAACTTTTCATTGATAAACACAAAATAGTATACCTTCTTCCCAGTACCTCATGTACCCTTTTCTAAAATTGACCATATAATCAATCACAAATCAAACCTCAACAGTTACAAGAAGATTGAAAACTCCATGCATCTTATTAGATCACCAATGATTAAAGCTGGACTTCAACAACAAATACAACAGAAATCCTAGATATTCATAGAAACTGAAAAACTCTCTACCCAATGATCACTGAGTAAGGGAAACAATACATAAAGAAACTAGAGACTTTCAGAATTCAATGAAAATGAGGACACTACATACTCAAACTTATGGGATACTATGAAAGCAATGCTAAGAGGAATGATCACAGCCCTATATGCCATCATAAAGAAATTTAACAGTTCTCATACGAATGAATTAAATGTATATCTGAAGGCTCTAGAAAAAAAAAAAAAAGAAGCAACTATTCCCAGGAGTAGTAAATGTCAGGAAATAATCAAACTCAGGGATGAAGTCAACCAATTAGAAACAAATGGAACAATAGAAAGAATCAACTAATCCAAGAGCTGGTTCTTAGAGAAAATCAACAAGATAGACAAATCCTTAGCCAAATTAACTAAAAGGCAGAAAGACCAGACCTAAATTAACAAAATCAGAAACGAAAAGGGAAACATAGCAACGGACACTGAGAAAATTTAAAGAGCCATTAGGTCTTACTTCAAAAGCTTGTATTCCATAAAATTTGAAAATCTAAAGTAAATGGATAATTTTCCAGACATATACCGATTTCCAAAGCTAAATCAAGATCAGGCTAGCCATCTGAATAGTCATATAACCCCTAAGGAAATAGAAGCAGTCATTAAAAATCTCCCAACCAAAAAAAGCCCAGGGCCAGATGGTTTTAATGCAAAATTCTACCAGATATTCAAAGGAGAGTTAATGTCAGTGTCCCCCAAACTATTTCACAAAATAGAAACAGAAGAAACACTGTGAAACTTATTCTATAAGGCCACATTCATCCTGGTAGCTAAATTACATAAAGGCACAACAAAGAAAGATAATTTCAGACCAATTTTCCTTATGAACACTGATGCAAAAATATTAAATAAAATATTTGCAAACCAAATCCAAGAACACATCAAAGACAAAATCCACCACGATCAAGTAAGCTTTACCCCAGGAATGCAGTAATGGTTCGATCTATGAAAATCCATCAATGTAATCCACCATATAAGGAAACAGAAAGGAAAAAAAAAAGAAACCACTGAATCATCTCCCCGGATGTTGAAAAAGTATTTGCCAGAATCCAGCACCCCTTTATGATAAACGTCTTGGAGAGAGCGGGATACCAAGGCCATACCTAAACACCATAAAGGTAATATACAGCAAGCCAATAGCTCACTTCAGATTAAAATTTAAAGCATTTCCATCAAAATCAGGGACAAGGCAAGAATGTCTACTCTACCCATAAATTTTCAATATAGTACTTGAAGTGCTGGCTAGAGCAATAAGTGGATAAGATTAAGCATTTGGAAACTGGAAAGGAAGAAGTACAAGTATGGTTATTTGAAGATGATGTAATATTATATATAAGTGGCCCCCAAAATTCTACCACATGACTCCTATAACTGATAAACACCTACAGCAAAGTAGCTGAATACAAAACTAACTTAAGTCAACTTAAAGTCCTCCTCTACGTAAGTGAAAACACCAGGCTGAGAAAGACGTTAGAGAAACCGGACCTTTCACAATAGCCACAAATAATGTGATATACTTTGGTGTAACTCTAACCAAGCAAGTGAAAGAACTCTATGGCAAGAATTTCACATCCCTGAAGAAAGAAATTGCGAAAGATATCAGAAGATAGAAAGGTCTCCCAGGTTCATGGATCTGTAGGCTTAACATAGTAAAAATGGCCATCTTACCAAAAGCAATCTACAAATTCAATGCAATCCCTATTGAAATCCCAACACAATTCTTCATAGATCTTGAAAGAACAAGTTTCAACTTCATATGGTAGAACAAAGAACCCAGAATACCTGAAATGATCCTGAGCAATTAAGAACCTCTGGAGGTATCACCATCCTTGATCTCAAGCTGTCCTACAAGACAGTAGTAATAAAAGCTGCATGGTACTGTGATAGAAACAGACAGGGTGATCGATGGAATCAAATAGAAGCCCAGAAATAAACCTACATACCTATGGGCACTTGTTTTGTTTTGTTTTGTTTTGTTTTTTTGACAAAGAAGCCAAAGCCATATAATGGAAAAAAGAAAGCATCTTCAACAAATGGTGCTGGTCTAACTTGATGTGTGCTTGTAGCAAAATATAAATAGATCAATTTTATCACGCCACACAAAATTCAAGTCTAAATGGTTCGAAGACCTCAATATAAAACCCGCACATTGACTCTAATACAAGAGAAAGTGGGAAACACCCTTAAACACATTGGCACAGGAAAAGAGTTCCTTAACAGAACACCATTGTCTCAGGAAACAAGATCAAGAGTTAATAAATGAGACATCATGAAACTGAAAGCTTCTGTTAAGGCAAAGAAAAATAGGACAAAACAGCAACCTACTGATTGGGAGAATATCTTCACTAACTCTTCAGACAGAGTGCTAATATCCAAAATATATAAAGAACTCAAGAAGTTAAACTAAAAAAATACCACCACCACCACCACCACCACCATCACCACCACCACCACCACCAACAGCAGCAACAACAAACAACATTAAAAAACAGGGTACAGAAGTAAACAGAATTTTCAACAGAGGAATAGCTAAAAAGCACTTAAAGAAATGTTTAATATCTTTAGACATCAGGCAAATGCAAATCAAAATTATCCCAATGTTCCACCTTACATCAATCAGAATGGCTAACATCAAAAACCTCAAATGACAGCACATACTGGCAAGGATGTGGAGAAAGGGGGGGGTCATTCCTCCATTGCTGGTGGGTTCTCTCTCTCTCTCTCTCTCTCTCTCTCTCTCTCTCTCTCTCTCTCTCGATTTATTTATATATTATATGTAAATACACTGTAGCTGTCCTCAGACACCCCAGGAGAGGGCATCAGATCTCATTATGGATGGTTGTGAGCCACCATGTGGTTGCTGGGATTTGAACTTAGGACCTTTGGAAGAGCAGTCAGTGCTCTTAACCTCTGAGCCATCTCTCCAGCTGCTGGTGGGTTTTCAAATGTTACAACCACTCTGGAAATCAATCTGTGCTACCTCAGAAAATTGAAAATAGACCCACCTGTAGACCCAGCTATACCACTTGGGCATATACCCAAAAGACACCCCACTATATCTCAAGCTCCTCTATGCTCATAGCAGCTTTATTCTTTTTTAAAAAAATTTTTATTATATATTTTCTTTATTTACATTTCAAATGTTATCTCCTTTCCTTGTTTCCCCTCTGAAAACTCCCTATCCCTTCCCCCTCCCCCTGCTCCTCAACCCACCCACCCCCTTTTCCTGGCCCTGGAAGTCCTCTATACTGGAGCATAATAGCCAGAAACTGGAAACAACCCAGATGTCCTTCAAACAAAGAATGGATGCAGAAATCATGGTACATTTACTATTCAGATATTTAAAACAAGGACATCATGAATTTTGCAGACAAATGGTTAGAACTAGAAAATATTTTGAGTGAAGTAAAATCCAATCCAAAAGGACATGCATGGTATGTACTCACTGATAAGTGGATACTAGCCAAAAGTGTTCAGAATACCTGTGATATAACTCACAGATCCAAATAATTTAAACAAGAAGGAAGGCCCAAATGAGGATGCTTGATTCCCACTTAGAAATGGGGACAAAGTAGTCATGGGAGGCAGAGGGAGGGAGGGACCTGGGTGGGAGAGGGATAGGTGAGAGGTATGGGGTGTGGACAGCATCAGGCATAGCAAGTGAGAGGAGAGAAGCCCAGCGGGCCAGGAGAATGAATGGAAATATGCAGCTGCTGGGTATGGGTTGTGGGGAGAAATCTCTAGGAAGTTCCAGAGACCCGGGATGAGAAAGTCTCCCAGGAGTCAATGCCAGTGATCATTGCCAAAATCCCAATAGTAGAGATATAGAACCTGAATATACCACCTCCAGGAGCCAGACCAGATCCACAGTGGAGGGATGGGGACACTAACACACCTACAAAACTTTTGACCCGAAATTACTTCTGTCTAAAAGAAATGCAGGGACAATGATGGAGCAATGACTGTGACTTACCCAATTTGAGACCCATCCCATGGACAGGCACCAATCCCTCACACTATTAATGATACTATGTTGTGCTTGTGGACAGGGGCCTAGCAGAGCAGCACTCTGTGAGGTTCTTCCCAGCGGCGGAGTGAGATAGATATAGATACCCGCAAACAAACATTGGATATCGGTCATGTGTCCCTATGGAAGAGTTAGAGGAAGGATAGAAGGCCCTCAATGAGATGGCAACCCCATAGGAAGACCAACAGTGTCAACTAATCTGTATCCCTCAGAGCTCCCAGAGACTGAGCCACCTACCAATAAGCATACCCATAGGTGGCAGAGGGCTGCCTTGTCTGGCCTCAGTTGGACTGGATGTGACTAGTAATCCTGCAGAAACTTGATGCACCAGGGTTGGGGGATACCAGGGTTGGGTCTACCCTCTCAAAAGCAAAGGGGACTCCTTCTGAGCTATGGGGGAGAAATTCTGCAAGGTGGGACAGGGAAGGGGGGCAATTAGGATGCAAATAATTAATTAATTAAAAAAGAGTAAATATATAAAGGGATCTAGAACATCATTCACATTAGAGAAAAGGAAAATATTTTACATTATTATTAAATCATTGCCAAATTAATCCCATAATTTCAATTAACATTTCTATCTCAAAATAAGAGAGAAAGCTGAAATCTGATTTCAAATTTGTGGTATGTAAATAAACCTAGAGTTTTTAAGGCTATAATAATAATAATTAATATTGTTTATTTAGAAGCAAAAGAAACTAACCTGATCTTTGCTCAGGTTTGCACAGGCTCCAGTCTGCGCCAGTGAGAGGGCAGACTGCAGAAGCGACATAGCTTCTGGGACAGACCCTATTTCTGGCTCCAGACATCCAGACACCTTCCTGCCAGAGGAGAGGTGTCCAGCTGGGAGGGCTCTCACTGCCTGAGCTGGTAAGGGAGCCATATTTGCTCTGGTTCACCTAGGCTCTGGTCAGAGCCCTCTTTGGACTGCAGAAGCAACACAGTTTCTGGGACAGATCCCATTTCTAGCTCCAGACATCCGGGCACCTTCCCAGCCAGAGGAGAGGTGTCTGGCCAGGGCCGGCTCTCACTGCCTGAGCTGGAGAGGGAGGCATCTTTGCTCCAGTTTGCCCAAGCTCCAGATGGAGCCAGTGAGAGGGCAGACTGCAGAAGCGACTCAGCTTAAGGGACAGACCCCATTTCTGGCTCCAGGTATCTGGGTACCTTCCCTCCAGAGGAAAGGTGGCCACCCAGGAGGGCTCTGTCTGCCAGAGCAGGAGAGAGAGTCATATTGTGTC
>NC_034590.1:27447514-27453272 GCF_900095145.1 Mus pahari | reverse complement strand
GCCATCATTGGGAAGAGAGGCCCCTTGGTCTTGCACAATGTATATGACCCAGTACAGGGGAATGCCAGGGCCAAGAAGTAGGAGTGGGTGGGTAGGGGAGCAGGGGCAGGGGGAGGGTATAGGGGTCTTTTGGGATAGCTTTTGAAATGTAAATAAAGGAAAGATCTAATAATAATAATAATAATAATAAAATATTAAAAAAAGAACCTGTAACTTACACAGTGAACACAGCCTCCAAACCCCTCTGAGATTAGTGTATTCCATAAATTGTCTTATGCAAAACCTGCCCTAGAAACAGAATATGCTAAGGCAAGTGGAAACAAGGCAAAGTACAGTTGCTCAGCATTTCTTTTAAACATCTTTCACCACCACAATATCAAACCTACTTGGAGGCTGAGCAAACTGGGCCATTCACAGAAGAGAATCAGGAGATGCATGAATTGTACACATTTTAGGTAAAGTAGGCAATAAAAATGACATATAGCAACATTGCTCTTCCACCTGCTTCCTGTTGAGGTGGGAGTTCACGGAATCCAATGCACAATTGAGACAGCCATTAGACCTACCCTCAGGATGGCTAGAAAACAATTCTAAGCAGCTCTAGGCCTTAACAAAGAGACAACCCAGGCCACTGCAACTCGGGTTCTGACCTTGTTCTGCAAGTCGCTGGCACAAACTGCTTGTGATTATCCACCTTCCAAATAAAACATGAAAAAAACAGGTGATGTAACAATGTATCTTTTGACTTAAAAAAAAAGTCAAAGGAAGGCAGAATCTTGACAAAATATTTCCTTAGGCATAACAGGTCGATTTTCATAAATGTATTGATTCTAGAGTAGTGGATACCTGGAACGGTCAGAGCACATTCCTGATAGAGGAATCTGCTGTCGCTATTTGAGGGAAATGAAGTAGCTCCGTCCTGGATCTTGTGGTAACATTCTTCATATCTCAGAACCCCTGGACTGCCCTTCAGTCCCAGAGGACATGATGCATAGTAATCAGCTTGGTTCCTTTTATACAATGGTTTAGTTATAATCAGTGCACTTGTATACATAATCTGTATACTTATTCTGAGGCTTCATGCACATAGGATCACTTGGAAAGAAGACCCTTCTTCTCTCGATTCAGTTAACATCCATGAATATCCTTGCCTAGGTCTAGGTCTAGCTCTAAATGCACCTGCCTGGCTTAAGCAGTAATTGTGCCAAGTCTGTGTTCCCTGAACTGAGTTGCTGCTATGTACCAAATGCCTGAATTGAGATTCTGCTCTGTCATAACATTTGCACAGCCTGTATTAGCATAGTAGGTTCAAGCCAAACTATGGGAATCTCACTCCATAGGCACAGTGGTCTCCATTGTGGCTGGAATCCCTCTGTTAAAGTGCCAAAAAGAACATGTGAACAGAATTATCAACAGGGAAAGAAAAACATGCCACAGCTCTAGAGGATACCAGAACGACTTGCTTCAATTGATGACCAGAGAACAATTACCATCTGCCATATACCTTTTGAGAGTTTTAATACTGAGTGATTTATCTGTACAGGTTTATATGTAAAAAATAATTGGAAAGAATATCCAATAAATATTTATTTAGTCATACACACACACATATTGGTGTGTGTGTGTGTCTGTGTGTGTGTGTGTGTGTGTGTGTGTGTGTGCGTGTGTTAATTAGTTATTTATTAAGGCTATACCACTCCATCAGGATATGTTTCAGGAATTACCACTTTGGACTTAAAACATATTCTTTATTCCCTGGTCCTCACTCAACTCTTCAGCCTTCTTAGTGTCAAAATAACTTGGGACAAATCACTCCAGTATTTTCTGTAAAGAAGCAGTCAGCATGATATTTTACTCATGTGGGAAACAAAGAATTCCAGTGTTTGTGTTCTGTACAAAGTGAATTCTTTAATTTAAAGACATAAGATATCATCTCAAGTGACATGTGACAGGCTGCTGGTAAATATCTGTAATCCAAATAATTTTGGTTTTTAAGGGTGAAGAATGAATAAGCATAAAGAGTCAAATTAAGGGTTGTGAAATAATTTGCTATGATATTATAAATACAACAATTTGACAAGAATCCTTCTTTGTTATAATTCATCTTCCAAACTCCATCTAGCTCTAACTGCTGAGCGTCTGTCTAGAATCCTTTGCAATGAGCTTCTCTTGGAAACTACATTAGTCAGAAAGACACCTGTCTCTCCTGACAGACATGTGACAAATAAGTTAGAGTGGAGGGACACCCACTTGTCCCCCTGGTAACCATGAAACAAATAAGTTAGAGTTGGAGAACACAGGCCTGTCCTGGAAGACATGTTACAAATAAATCACAGTCAGGCAGACACCTGCCTCTCCTGGAAAACATATTACAAATAGACTAGGGTTGTAGGATATCTGTCTCTCCTGGAAGACATGTTACAAGTAAGCTAGAGTCAGGAGGAGGCCTATCTCATGCTGTTTTCCTTCTTCACAGATAAATTATCTCCAAGAAGTCCACCCAGTATCTTGATTCTTTCAGAGACTTCAAATACTGTTTGGTTTTCTGGGAATGAATAAACTGCATTCTAAGTTATCCCCAAGAAACTAGTGCCTGTACATGGCAAGGAAGAAGTCCTACTGGGAAAGGAATCAGGTGACTGGGAGCCAAGAGGCATTAGAGAAGAGAAAGAAACTCAGTCATGAGTATTGGCTAGACTGGGGCACATACAGTAACTACATCTGAGAAAACGTAGGTCAAATATTATCAATTAAATATGGGTCTGGAGAATAAGAGTGGGAGAGAGAGAGAGAGCAATGAGAAAAGGAGTAAATGAGACAGAGAGAGAGGAGGAGGGGGAGAAAGACAGAGAAACACAGAGAAATGGGGAGAGAGGGAGAATATACTAGGAAATTCAAGGAAAGGGAAGAGGAGGGGATGAAGGAGGAGGAGAAGATGGAAGAGGAAAAGGACATGAAGTCTGGGAAGTACATCTGTATGGAGGAAATGTGTGTCTGAGTATCCTCTGTGCCTTCTACATATCAACAAGGAAGCAAAGCAAAGATTCTTTTACTTGATGTTTTCCATTTTCACACAGTACTGGTTCACAACTATGTGTTGGTTAGATTGAAGTGCTCAATTTTAAATAATGTTAGTATGTGAAACCATTGTACTTTATTTTGTAAGTATTAAAAATGTGTGAAGTATACTATTCTTAGCTTTCACATAGCCCAGCACCATCATGATGATACTTTGGACTGTGTGATATACTTGAAAGAGAAATTTGAGTTGTGTATTGAAGCAGCCACACACCTATCTAGATTGTTTGCTCATCGGTGGTTGCTTTTCCCCCCATACTATAGGTCCCACGATGGCAGAGCCTTGTTTTCCTCCAGAAAGGCTTGTGGTGTGACACTTAAACACATGGCTATTTCTTTATGGATTCCTAGCCTGTTTCTCCTAAAGACTAATATGTAATCTTGAGAATATAATTCAAATACTGCCTTCCTTTATTTTTTCATAAATTGATTATCAGTATCAGCACCGTCTTTTGCAAAGATTTCAGAGAATATACAAATAAGAAATAATAAATAGTGCAGTTATACATTCAGTGTAATTGTCTGCATAAGAATTACTTTCAAATTTGTAGTAATTAGAGTCACAAGCACACTTCCAATTACAAAGACTGCTTAACAAATGAAAGTGTGACTCGCTGAGTAAAGGAGCAGATAGTGAGCCTCAGAGGTCATGTGATTCTTTAATTGACAGGACACTCTGGATTTGGACTTCATTTACTAAACATATATGTAACTGGAGGCCAGAGAGATGATACTGGCAGTTAGAGTGCCTGCCACCAAATGTGAGTTTGATCCCAAAGTCCTCTTGGTGGGAGGAGAGTACAGATTCCTGAATGTTGTCCTTTGAATTTCACATATGCACTGTGGCTCATCCATGTGTGTGTGTGTGTGTGTGTGTGTGTGTGTGTGTGTGTGTATGTGTGTGTGTTGTAAGCAATACCACTCACGTGTTTGCACATACACTCAGTTATTCATGCAGAAACGAGAATGTCCAATGATATGTGCTAGTTAGGGTTACTATTGCTGTGAGAAAACTCCACGACCAAAACACCATGGGGAAGAAAGGGTCTATTTGGCTTACTTTTCCACATCACTTCTCATCCTTGAAGGAAGTCAGGACAGGGACTCAAACAAGGTAGGAAGCTGGAGACAGGAGAGGATTAAAAGATTCTGAGGGAGTGCTGCTTACTGTCTTGCTCTCCCTGGACTGCTCAGCCTGCATTTTTATAGAACCCAGGACCACCTGCCCAGCAGTGGCCCTTCACACAATGGATTAGGTCCTCCCTCATCAATTACAAATTCAGAAAATGCCAACAGGCTTGTCTACAGCCCAATCTTATGGAGCACTTTCTTCTTTTTTATTAGATATTTTCTTTATTTACATGTCAAATGTCATCCCCTTTAGTGGTCTCCCCTCAGAAAACTACTTATCCACCCCCACCCCACTCCCAGCTCACCAACCCACCACCCACTCCTGTTTCCCTGTCCTGGCATTCCCCTGCACTAGGGCATCGAGCCTTCACAGGAGCAAGGGCCTCTCCTAAACTAGGTTTTCCCCTGCTATGCTGTTATTCTGGCTACACCTTCACCACCGGCCTCCTCTCCTAGTGCCAAGCCTCAGCTGCTTTCCATGACCCCTTAACACCTTTAAATTCAGTACTCTTACACTGCCAAGTTCAGCTGCCAACACAGCTGCCAATGTCAGCCTTTGGAAAACAGCTTCAGTCTGCTAGCTCTGAGGACATACTTCTCAGATTTTGCCTCTATGATGTTGGTCTCTTTTTAGTCACTGCTAACTTCTCAGCTCCAGCTAGCCAGCATCAATTGTCTCAGTAAACAAAGGTTTTACTTCAGTGGTTCTGGTCTCTTGTTAAACACAAGTGGTTAGTTTAAGCTGAACAGATACCACACTTTATTCACATAAATGGCCTGGTAGATGCTTGGCTTAACTCAAACTTCACAAGCCAGTCCTCTACTGTCTGTACTACTCTCAACATGTTTTTTTTTTTTTTTTTTTAATTGAAAAAAGATTCTTCTCTCACACAGTATATCCCAACCATGGTTAACCCTTTTTCCATTCTTCCCAGCCCCTACCCTTCACCTTCCCTCTCACCTAGATCCACTTCCTATCCATTTACTCTTCAGAAAAGAGCAGACCTCTAAGAGACAGCAGCCAGACAGGACTAAGCAAGGCAAAGCCCTCCTACTGAGGCTGCATAAAATAAGCCAATAGGAACAAGAGAGTCCGCAGACCATGGAAAAGAGTCAGAGACGTATCTGCTGCTCCCATTGTTAGGAGTCCTACAAACACACCAAGCTAGCAGCTATAACATATATGCATAGGAGGTGGTGTGGATCCATACAGGCCCTGTGCTTTGCTGGTTCCATCCCTGTGCATCCTTAGAGCTCTGCTTAGTTGATTCAGTTGTCTTCCACCCCCTCTGACTCACATGGGGCTCCCTGATCTCTGAGCAGAGGAATTCAAAAGAGACCTCAAATGTAGACTCCTTTTCTACATAATGTTTGGCTGTGGGTCTCTGCACTAGCTCCCATCTGACGCTAAAGAAAGCCTCTATGATAATATCTAGACAAGGCAGAATATCATTATGAATCATTTTCTCCTTCCTTCCTTCCTTCCTTCCTTCCTTCCTTCCTTCCTTCCTTCCTTCCTTCCTTCCTTCCTTCCTTCCTTCCCTCTCTC